>NC_068355.1:192756292-192891292 GCF_020536995.1 Dreissena polymorpha | reverse complement strand
CTACTTGCTATACAACCAGTATCATGCGAAAATTGATCTTATTTAATTGTGGTTCCCTCTTTGAATTTATGTTGCCTGTCGACTTTTAGAATAATGTGTCAGTAAGAAATGTATTGCTTGCTCTACAACCAGCATCATGCGAAAATGGATCTTATTTAATTGTAAATCCCTCTTTGAACTTAAGTTGTCAGTCGACTTTTAGAATTATGTGTCAGTAATAAATGTTTTTCTTCAGTTTCACATGTTTTTTAAGAAAATTTAGTGAAAGATGCAAATGTGTCTTATTTATTTTTTTCTGTGTCTTCAATGTATCTTATTTATATGTGACTGCGTGCTTATTTTTTTTCAAGAAATGAAAGATGCAAATGTGTCTTATTTTAATTTTATCCATGTCTTAAATGTGGCTTATTTATATAAGATAAAATGATACACTGCCAGTGTCATGCAAAAAAGGATCTAATTTCTTAATATCCACATTCACGCTTTGTTCTTTATTAGCACCGTCTTTAATTAGGCTATCTATTTAAAGTACAGATTACTGTGAACTTAATAATTGTGCAACGGTGATGTTGATCCATTATCGTTGTTAATTTAAAATGTAGACAACAAGTTAGCAATTAATGAAATCAGTTATTTTGGAAGTAAATCTAATTGTTTCTGTACAGTAGCCAGGTGGATGTGTATTGAGCGGATAAGATAGGGATCACCACAACAAGTTTCTAATACACAGTATAGACTTCCCCTATTATTATTAATTACCTGATTGGAATAAATAAAGTGTTAAAGATCATTTCATGTGAAAAGCAGGATTTCTGACATAATTTCAATCGTTTTTCTTTTATACACAATTTCATGGAACAATGAATATATTGGCGCAATGGAACACAATTTATAAATCAAGCTGACAGTATAGTATCATTTTTTAATTATGTGTAATTTAATTCGCACCTATTCCTTAACTCGTTCAATGACACGTGAAATTATATCAATTATAAAACATCACGTGCATCATTAAATATTTTTTTTTAATTATGAAAACATATATGTTCTACATGGTTTTGTTTAGTTTTTTTTCTCAACCAGAGAGACATTATAAAACATTGTTATATATAAAGCGCTTTACTTTTCTACATTACATAAAGATATATCGATTTTTTTGTTAAGTGTACGTGCTTGACATATTTATAAAAAGGCAGTGTTTATTTTTGTAATAAAATCGAAAATTGACATTTAATTTGATGCAATCCACATTGTTTAGCGGCCAAGCGCAGTATTCCGCTCTCGGCGGCCGATGGTGTATTGCAATATATACAATGAAAAGCTGGGTTTCTGACATAATTTCAATCGTTTTGTTGACGCGGAAGTGCTTTTTGGTGGCCAAAAATACTATTGTTCCCTTTATTTAAACCTAAATCAGTATTTTTTTACACTTGAAGGTTTGTACAGCGGGGATTTCGGTACCGGCGCGGGTTTATGTGCTTGTTAAGAATTACCGAAATCCCCGCTAAGAGGCAACATATTATCCTGATTTATGCTTTGATTAAACATTGATAACTAAATTGCAAAAGTGTATAGCATATTGTAAATACGGTAGTACGATATCATTTGTTTCATCAGATTTGTTTGGAAAATACTTTCTGAAGACTTATTATTACTATGTCATGTTATATTTACATATACTTTTGTGTAACCAATGTTTTAAATGTACATTTTACCTTTTTTACATTCGTTTACACATTTTTCACATTAATAAACTATTTAATAATGGACAAAATATTCTGATAAGAGTGTTTAAATGATTAACACTAATATGATTGTGTACAAATCAACATTAATGCAAAGCCAAAACCCAAACATAATGACATATAGACCCTTTAAGGCGTAATATGGGGGATTGGCGTAAACATGGGTGATTTCGGCTCTGGGCGTACGAATGTAGCAGTACCGAAATCCCCGCTAATTATTTTCCAAAAGAAGTAACCGAATGGGAGATAATACATGTCACTGGTTGCTAATGAAAAAAAACACTATAATAATTTTGTTGACACTTGAAGGTTTGTACAGCAGGATTTCGGTACCGGCGCGCGTTTAAGTTCTAGTGTAGAATTACCGAAATCCCCACTGAAAGGCAACTTAATGCTGTCAAGAGTGCTTAATAATTAAAATTAATATCAAATTTGTTGCACCTTAACATTCATGTGAAGTCAAAAACCATTCATACCGATGACCTATTGACCCTTTAAGGCGTAAATATGGGGATTTCGGTACTAGGCGGGCGAATGTAGAATTACCGAAATCCCCTTTTCATCATCGCACATTAGTGTAACATAAATTTAACACAATATATGTAGGGAAACTCATATGAATCGCGTAATGTGAAAATGATTATTATGCTATAATTCGACCACGAAACTTGACGTGACTTAATACCGGACATTATGGAATGGAGCTACACTTGCCGTATTTGACATAAGACCCATTTTCGCAAATTATCTTATCAATGCTTATATGAATTTGATTGGTATAATCTTATGCGTATTCGACACGGAATTATTGTCAAGGTTTTTCATTTTGTCAATATTTATCATAGCAGGGGACATTGCTGACATCAATATGGATACTGTTTTCATTTTCTGTCGAGAAATGATATGACTTATTATCAAGATTATTTTATAGTACGGTAGCGTTCTCTTCACAATTGAGATTTATTTGTACAGGTAAATTGCTCTTATACTCACCATTCGGACTCGACGATCGGCTCGAATAAAAATGTTAGTCGCTTAAAAGTACAAACTCATCATATTGAGCACGATTATTATTATTATTATTATTATTATTATTATTATTATTATTATTATTATTATTATTATTATAATTATTATTATTATATAGCTTTTAGAAACTTATACCTTAAAAAAATCCCATTGGAAAAAAATCCCATGGGAAAAAAAATCCCATGGGACAAAAAATCCCATGGGAAAAAAATTCCCATGGGATTTTTTTATTATTTTAAAACACGATATAACGCGTTGAAATCGCGAGAAATGCTCATCATTTGTTAAAAGGTAGTGTTTCTGAAGGTTACATGAATAAATCTCTAAAAATCAGAAAAAAATCCCATGGGATTTTTTTTTTCCCATAAAAAAATGGGATTTTTTTTCTATCAAAGTAAATTGAACGAAAATAAGCACAAATGCTTTAACAATGCTTAAAATCGATAACTTAGCACAAACGAACGTGTTTTATGTTTTTGAAAATCCCATGGGATTTTTTCTCCCATAAAAAAGCTGGAGAAAAATCCCATGGGAGAAACCAAAATTCCCATGGGATAATGAAAAATCCCATGGGAAATTACAAAAATCCCATGGGAACCCCAACTTTGCAAATAAAGTTCATAGTGAAGAAAACGCATTTAACAAGCAAAAATAACCAATTATTAATCACAAGTTAGACTTTTATCTTATACTTTATCACAAATAAGCAAACCTTCAAGAAAAAGGGTACTTAAGTTTGCGAAATTTCGGTTTCGCAAAGTTTTTCCGGTGGCCGTTAGTGAAATTTCGACAAAATCCCCGCATTCAATAAATGCACCCCAAACAGTTATCTTTCAACGTAATCCCAAATGTAGTTCTGGCTTCCATAACTTTAAATGTCGCTTTTTATGATTTTTGACTGGGGCGACTTTATAGTTATGGACCAACCCCATTAGGAAAGTCAACCAGAAATTCCCGAAAAGTTGACAATTAACAAAGACCGGTCCAAAACAGCTTTTAAATGCAGTTGTTGGCCCAAATCAAGCACTTGATTGGAAAGATTGACATTTTTCACATTTAACTGATATATTCTTTCACAAAATACTATCTTAAACATTTAAAATGTATCTATTCTGCTCTTACATATCGAGAAAAACAGCAATCTGACAGACTTTCTTGAAATGGGAATCTCCGGAGATTTCACGGTCATATGACGTTATTTCTATTTTTAGTAACAAACCATGTGCTCAGGTGTTTTCGAATTCAGAATGACATTTCCCGGTATTTTAATTATTCTGGCTTATTTTGTAAACAAATTGTAGTGTCAATACAAAGTCAAAGTAAATATTATTTAAAACTACCTGATTCACAATGAAATCAGTCTTATAATCCACCAGATGTAAGTTGTTAATCACAAATAATAGATTTCAGAAAACGAAAGAAACGTTTACAATTTCAGCATAACATGTCAAGGTTTATCCGAAAGTATCCAAATGAAAACTCGTCACGTGACAAAGCGACAATGGCGTCAAAATTGTGAATTTCAGACTGATGAGAGTTATTTTCATTTATTGTAAGATGCATTTGAAACATTTCAACCTTAAAACATTCCTCGATGCAGTAATTAATATTCATTCACCAATATATGTAGAAATGTATCCAAGAAAATGAGCTTTCTTTGATTTATAGCGTGACATAAATATGTTACGACTCTGGTTGACTTTCGATACGGGGTTAGCTTCAGCGTACAGGTCTGTCAATACTAAATAAATTGTACGCTGAAGTTTCTTTAGCTATCCCCAATGAAATGCGCCAAAATGTTGCAGACACACACAGGATGCAGGAAATAATCACAAAAAGCATGGTTGCGATAACTAAAATGCTTATGATACCGAAGAGAAAAGGAACTCTTTAGAAATAGGCACTACTGTAACCTATACACACTTTTTCCAAATTTGAATGGGTTGTGTTTATTTCAATATTGTATTAAAAAAGTTATACCCTGATTTTGAAAAATGAGTCACGTCTCAGATTATGCAATGACTTACAACTTCTTTGCTTTCAGCGCATTTATAAATGTAAACAAAATCATCAATATTATGTAAATTTCTAAATGACCGAACGATATTTAAAGAAGGGGAGCAACTCATTCATCTTTAATCATCTGTCTTGACAAAATGTACAATTTCCGATTAATTTTGTTTCAGAAATTGAAATTGCATGAATAAGACCATCATACATTTATATTTAATTAAGATAATCGCATGAAAGAAACACATATTTACCTTGTCATGACATTTTAAGTTTTATATTCTTTACTGAAATGTATGTTTTATGTTCGTATACTTAATTCGTTGTCAAACGCCGCCATCTTAGGTTACATTCAACTAAAAAAATCGAGTGTCTCTTCGTAGTGCGTAATTTCTGAAGAGTTTTTGTCTCTTCTTGCATAAAAGACATTTAAAAATCTTAGACCTGTAATATGTGGCTATTTCCTATATCATATATGTGTCTGGAGAATTTTGATGACATCAATTGCATTCTAACTTAAAATATTATTTGTAGAGTGTGTTTTCTGTTGTATGGGGCTTTTGTGGAGCAAGGTTTTGTAAAAACGATGTTTTTATCGTGTCTGCATTCGTAGGACATGCCTTTTTATTGCATTTTTTTCAAGACGAAATACAGATCTTTAAAATTATACCATGCTTGGAACAGGAAAATGAAAGGCCAAAAACATGCTTTAAAAGTTGGCAGTATTATAATTTGTTCACGTATAGTCACTTGCTCACGAGGTGTGTGTTGTCATGTGGTTCATTCCGTCACGCATAGTCGCGTGCTAACCTAGTGTTTGCAGTCACGTGGTTCGTTCTATCGGGGTGCGCAGGAGAAGGCGGAGGTTGCGGGAACTCAAGGAGCACCGGATGGAGCGGCGCATGCATTCCGACCAGATCTTCCACATCTTCCAGATCTTGCACTGGGTCGGCCGGGAAAGTATGTCGGGAGCCCAAAGACTGGTCGGCCATACATTCGCTGAACCCTTTTACACTCTGCTTCTGAGCCCAAAGACTGGTCGGCCATACATTCGCTGAACCCTTTTATACTCTGCCTCTGAGCAGGAAAGGGTTAAACTTAATTACAATTACGATTTTAGACGACAATAGCCCCTTATTCCCCGCGTTTGGCTTTCACAAGCGTACGGGAGCAGCTACGGACGCTCTTTTCCATTTGCAGACAATCAAACGCTTATGCGTACCTTTAATAAAAGTAACAGTAACAGTGTTTTCCACAATTGGATTGCATATGCGGACGAGTTAACAAATATCGCTACTAAACATGTACACCTTCAATTCAATGAAATTAACGTCAAGACAATTACTTTTTTACCAATTTAAATGCCACGATTGATTGTGTTTTATATGAATGTTCAAATGTAATTCAATAATTGTGTAAGGTATTAAGCACATCCGGTTTGCGCCGCATGTATCTAGCCCGACACATGCTAAGAGCACCTGAAGTACCTGGCGCGCATCTGCAAGGACATCGCGGACAACATGATCTCCCTGGTGACGCAAGCTATTCGGAATCGAAAGCTTCTGCACGTCCGACCCACCGAGGAATTTTGCAGCATATTCGGTTGTGCGCGGTGTTCCATAGACGTACCGAGATTCTGGATGTACGCGCGCTCAACATTCCAACGCTATCAATTTTGAGAATCATGAGCGATTTCACTGTTACTAGTTTGCTACACCTAATTGTGTAATGCTCTATCGTATTCAAATCTGTATACTACACTTTGAGTATGTTCGGGTTTTCAATCAAGGATCCTCCAACAGTCCAAGACAGAGCGGTAGTCGGAAATAAATTGGCACAAATGTTTATCTTAGATTTAACATATTTATTTTAGCTCGATTGCATCGAAAGTCTCAGGCTTACAGAAACGCTCTCGAGTCCGTTTCCTGAGTATATAATTAGTACTTGGTGTCTTTGGGAAAGATCTAGAGAACGCTCCCCGAGTGGGGGTCGATCCAGTGACCTCCCGATCTCTAGGCGAACACCTTATCCATAACGCCACGGCGAACTGAATGTTTATCTTAATAAGCAGTTGTAGAGTGTAATCAATTGGTGGCTACTTGTGTAAGGTCTTTTCTGTATTAGGACTTTAATATACTATTTGTGTTAATAGTATGTGGATGTTCGATTTTATTGTTAAACATGAAGCTAAGACAAAACGTGTGCAAGTTATCAATGACTTAAGATTTGAGCCTCGCTCTGGGAAAACAGGGCTTAATGCATGTGCGGAAATGTTATTCTCAAATTAACATGTGGAGTCCGTACAAACTAATCACGGACGGCATTTCCCGCTGTTGAATTTTTCATTAAAAATGGTTCTCTTTAAAACGAGAATCAAAGTGTAATTAGTTTGTTGGGACTGCACAGGCTAATATGGGACAACACATGCATAAAGCCCTGTTTTCTCAGCACGAGCCCCATTTGTTGCCACTGTGCATTCTTCTCTTACAGCGGATCAAATCCTTCTTGATGGACGAATCGACAACGGCCCCGCTCGTGGTGCACGGAAATAGAGGTTCGGGCAATTCCATCCTGGCGTTGTCGGAAAAAAATCAGCAAGATCTGGCTGGCCAAGACGCCTAAGCTCGTGTTAAGGTAACTGATGCCATGTCGATTTGAGCATATCTTGAGTGCCCTCGGACTGGAGGGTGTAAAGATTCATTGGAAAAAAAAACTTACGCACGCACGCACTCGCGCGCGAATGAGACGATGGATGATTGAAAATGCAGTATTTGTTTTAAACTGTTTAAAATAAGGTTTCCTATATGAACTACCGATATAGCAGTATTGGAACTTGTAAATTCACCAATGTCGCGAAAGAGACAAATTTATCGAATAGACTTTTTTTTCGTAGTTTTGTAAGACCTTTATAAATAAAAATCGATCAAATGTTCATTAGTTAACGTGTTTGTGTATTTCGAAGTTTAGGAGGCCCGTTCTTGCCTGAGGCTTGAATAATATTTTTTGCTATGATAAGTCCACGAATAAAGTGTGGTCGCAGAAACTAAATAAACGCGAGTTATCAATTTTGTGTAGTCCGTTAGCAGTGTATTTTTATGTCCTCTTTATCATAAGAAATAACGTCATTTTGCTACCATTTACACGCAAACGCATTATTCATATATTTCGGCTTGTTCTGGAAAAACGAGGCTTAAATCATGTGCGTAGAGTGCCGTCCCAGATAAGCCTGTGCAGTCCGCAGCGAAGACACTTTCCGCTTGGAGCGGATTTTTGTTAAGAATTTTCATTTAAACGAAACATTTTAGAGAACGCGGAAAGTGTCGTCCCTGATTAGCCTGAGCAGTCCACACAGGTTAATCTGGTCCTACACTTTACGCACATGCATTAAGCCCAGTTTCTTACACACAGGTTAATCTGGTCCTACACTTTACGCACATGCATTAAGCATTGTTTCTCACACACAGGTTAATCTGGTCCTACACTTTACGCACATGCATTAAGCATTGTTTCACAGAGCAAGGCTTCATTATTATTATGTACCTGAAACGTCAACACACATCACATGACGCATATTTCTCTGGGCTGCAGGTTTCTCGGTACAACAGTGGAGAGTTCTTCCGCGCTGTCTCTGCTACAGAGTCTGGTGCAACAACTGAGTATGCTGGGGAATCAAAGCTCACGAACCGGCCTGGTACGTGTGTCATTATCATTATCATCATCATCGTCATCATCATCATTATCATCAGCATCATTATTAGCATCATCATTATCATTATCATCATCATCACCATCATCATCATCATAATCATCATCATCATCATCATCATCATCATCATCATCATCATCATCATCATCATCATCATCATCATCATCATCATCATCATCATCATCATCATCATCACCATCATCATCATCGTCGTCGTCGTCAATATCATCATCATCATCATCATCATCATCATCATCATCATCATCATCATCATCATCATCATCATCATCATCATCATAGCATCTCACCCTTTTCTTATTTTTAGCTCGGCTGTTTTCGGAGAAAACTCGAGGTTTTTTCATAGCCAGCTCGTCGTGTCGTGTCCGTCGTCGTGTCTTGTCGTGTCGTCCGGGTCTAGCTAAATCCTTAACATTATGTCAAAGTTTTGAACATTGGCTCTAACATCAAAGTGCTTCACCTACAACTTTGAAACTTTATATGTAGTTGCCCCTTGATGGGTTCTACATGCCACACACATATTTGGGTCACTATGTCAAAGGTCAAGGTCACTGTGATCTTAAAAAAAATCTGAAAAGCTTTCATTTATTCAAAGTGCACCCGCAGCCGAGCGTTGGCACCCGTTATGCGGTGCTCTTGTTCTTATTATTTTTTGCTCGTAATGTTTTTCTTAAAATTTGTCTTCTTTGTCATAGTAATGCTTCCATTATAAATCTGGTCGTACAGTCTTAAATATTGTATAATGCCAGCCCCAGGTTATTTCCTATCAAGATGCATATGAGCCTAGTTCTGGGAAAAGTGGCTAAATGCGTGTGCTTTCCATATTAACCTATGCAGTACGGTGTTATGGAATTCAGTACGGTATTATGGAATTGAGTAGGGTATTATGGAATTTTTCGTATAAAGGAAGTCTATTTCACACACAAATTCAGTTAAGGCGGAAAGTGTCTTCCCTGATTAGCCTCTGCGGACTGCACATGCTACCAAGAGACGACACTTTAGCACATGCATTAAGTCCAGTTTTCCCAGGGCGGGACTCATATGAGTCGTGTTCTGAGAAAACTGGGCATAATGCATGTGCGTAAAGTGTCGTCCCAGATTAGCCTGTGCAGTCCGCACAGGCTAATTAGGGACGACACTTTCCGCTTTTATGGTATTTTTCGTTTAAAGGAAGTCTCTTCTACATGAAAATCCAGTTAAGGCGGAAAGTGTCGTCCCTGATTAGCCTGTGCGGATTAAATAATGTATTAGAGATTTGCTATGGGAAAACGGGTCTTCTTGCTAGTACGTAAAGTGTGGTCCCAGATTAGACTGTGCAGTCCGCACAGACTATATATGTATACACAGATAAGAATGTATTTGAGACTCGCTATGAGAAAAGGGGTCTTCTTGCTTGTACGTAAAGTGTGGTCCCAGATAAGACTGTGCAGTCTGAACAGACTAATTAGGGACGACGCATTCCGCTTTTACGGTATTTTTCGTTTAAAAGAAGTCTCTTTCTAGCGAAAATTCAGTTTAGGCGGTTAGTTGCGCCCCTGATTAGCACGTGCAAACTGCACAGGCTAATATTGAACGACACTTCACGCACAGACCGTATGTCCTGTTGTCCGAGAGCGAGGCTCATTTGTGTAACTTTCATTCTTTTAGCCGACGAGCATCTCAACATCCACAGTATAAACTTCAGTGCCGCAGATATATCTACTATATGAGCGACGAATTCATCGTCTTTGTCAACTCTTTCCACACTGCAGGTAATTATTCCTTTGAAACTTGTTCGGGGTTTTACACAAATCTTTATCCATGTAAAATCTTTACATGCAGTAACAATTCAGAAGGCTTACCAAACACAAGTTACTTAAAATATTTCAGTTCTTCGTTGAAAAATAAACAAATAACATTTATAAAATATATAAATACAAAAAGACAAACATACATAAATAAATATATAAATTAATAATAGGACTTTGGTTAGGAACAAAAATGTTATTTATTCAACTACTCATGGTTTGGTCTGTATCAACGATTAAGATTACAAGATGTGACATATTTTCACGGCATCGTTCACCGCTCTTCGCGGCAGGAGGAAGATCGTCTGGAACACACACACTATCTGACCCGCGCGCGCACCGTTGACTTGGTAACGGTGGTAACGATTGCAGATGACATCAACCTCCGGGTGTGGGCTCGATCCCGGGACAAAAAGAGGACCACAGATCGGCAGGCCAGGACGCTGGCGCCAATAGAAAGGATCGAGTAACTAGCGATAATTATACAAATATATTAGCCTCGTTCTGGTAAAACGGGGATTAATTCATTTGCGTAACGTGTCAACCCAGATTAGCCCATGCAGTCCGCACAGGCAAACCAGGAACAACAGTTGTCGCTTAAACTTGGTTTTACTTTAGAAGAGACTTCCTTTAAACGAAAATTTCTATTAAATCGAAAAGTGTCGTCCGTAATTAGCCTGTGCAGATTCACAATCCGATCTGGGACGACACTTTTCGCACATGCATTAAACTCTTTTTTCGCAGAGTGCGGCTCATATATAATTACATTTTACTTATTTTAAGGGCTGTTTCGGTTCCGGTTTCGTTTCAATTTTAACGTCATTTATTATATTTTATTAAGTTCAAGTTGTTATTTTTAGCGCATGTTTTAGTCCTCTTGATTCGCGACTTTAATAACATACAACTTATTTATATTTTTTTTGTTGTAAAGAAATATTTCAGAGAAACGTATTTGCTTATTATATAACTTAACAATTATTTTAGTTAAAGGTTACACATATTATTCAATAAAACAACAACGGGGACTGTGTGCGCAGAGAGAAAAAAACATTTCAATGGCCTCGCTATAAATTAAAAATACACCGCAATAGCATTAAGAAAACTAACAATTATTCTTTAATTAGCCTCAATAAAGTCTGTTTACACAGAAAGAGTTTTCCGGCGGACCACAATAACAATTATATTAGTTAAATGTTTAATATTACACATTATTGTTTTTTGGAAATATTAATTTCGCTATCAAGTAAAATACACCGCAATATCATTCGGAACACTAACAATTTTTCTTTAATTACCGGTAGCCTCAATAAAGTCTGTCTCCACAGGACGTGTTCCACTGGGCCACCAGGATGCGTTGTTCGTGACCGGCAGTGCGGGAGAGGACTCACCGAACAAAGCGGCGTGTATGATGTCGGCAGACTGGAATACCGCGCCATCCGAGAACTTGTTAGACAACGGGTTTTATTTCGCTCTTTGCTAATTGTATGTGTATTGCTCCCATTTGCTTTCAATGAATTTCGACAACATATAATGATGACGTCTATATGAGCCCCGTTCTGTGAAAAGTAGCGTTCATTCACGTGCGTAAATTGTCGTCCCAGATTAGCCTGTGCAGTCCGCACAAGCTAATCAGGAACGACAATTTCCACGTTTGTTGATTTTTTTCGTTAAAATAAAGTATCTTTTAAACGAAATTTCAGTGTGGAAACTGTCGTCCCTGATTACCCTCTGCGGACTGCACACTCTACGCCATGCGTTAAGCCCTGTCTTTCACAGAACGCGGCTCATATAAATAATCCATTAATTACAGTTTTGTTTTCAAATATTTTTTATTGAGTTTCTTTTATGTAATTATTCTTTGTACACTTAAAACATCCATTTTTTGGTAAAATGTTGCATTCCCCCTGAAAATTATTCGATACTTAAGATACGTTCATGATTAATTTGATTACAAAACAGTCCAATTAAGTAAACTTTTCAAAAAATAACAAAATATCGTGCGTCATACTTGCAAGCGTTATATTCATCAGTAGGTGGCCTGCAATGCAAACATGAGGTTTTACGAAGCAGACAACAGATCAGTGGTCATGGAAATTTACGATAAGTTTTACTTGTTTGACCTTGAAAAGATGGACGTCAGCATCGTGTTTCCGGGTCGAGTAGTCGATACACGAGTGTGTATCTTGACCAAACGGAAGCGTACGTACAATTCTAATTTACATTTTACAATTCATGTGTGGAGGTGGCAGTATTCACAACATAGTTATTAAATAATCCGGTCATGGTGTGTCATTACTATTCCGCGTCACTAAGAAATCAAATTCATGATTTAAAGATTTTGCTAACTGAACGATTTGGGTCAGAACGTGTTAAAAACCGTTCCGCCCACTGTATCTCTGTCAATGACGTCATTCTTCCATTGTAGAACTCCTCGTGGCGTCACGTTTTGGCAAGAACGTGAAACGGTACAACATCACAAACGGCTGCATTGACGCCATAATAAAAACTGGACACAAGAAGGAGATCTACCAAGTTGTGGTAAGTTTGTATACCTTTCTCAACATTATGTCATATGCCACCTGTACTGTACAAGTGTAGTAGCAAGCAGTGAACATCTCAAAACTGTATTGCAGTTTGTTTTTTTAATGTTGTGACGAACATTTACATTCACAAGTGATGTGTTCATATATATACGACCATTCTCCCCATACCTCTGATTCAAGTAGGCCAGTTAACAGATCTGATAAAAGCATGTGTACTAAGTAATTGGACATCAGCTAGCCAATTAAAAGTGTATGTTAACTGGCCGCCACGATATGACTTGTATACTGTTGAAAACGGTGATCAATGAAAATAAACCACGTTCTGCGAAAACTGGGCTTAATGCATGTGCGTAAAGAGTTATTTCAGATCAGCCTGTGCAGTCCGCACAGACTTATCAGGAACGACACTTTTCGCTTTTACGAAATTTTTCGTTAAAAAAGGTCTATTCTTAGAGAAAATCAAGTCAAGGCGGAAAGTGTCGTCTCTGCGAACTGCACAGGCTAATCTGGGACGACACTTTACGTACATGCCTTAAGCCCTGCTTTCCCAGAGCGCGGCTCATATCGTTGTTTTACAGGTGAACGATCCGGGAACGCTCGCTGCAGTGACGGTAGTTTTTGGACCTGTATTGTTGATGGACCTTGTCACTCACTCTCGCGTGTATGAGATCTCAAACAGTACGTTCAGGAGATGCGAACGTATCTTTACCTCTCAAAATTAAACATACGTTGGAATTTCGCGGCATATATTGTACAATATATTTCAATGTTAACGGCGTTTCTTTTTCTGTGTACGCATTGCATACTAGCATAACATAATTATACTATCAATAAAGCGCACTTTGCGAATGTTGTTTTCAAGATCAGTTATGGTGTTCGCTCCACATGTTATAAGACTACGAAAGTGTTATCGACCAATCGACTATTAAGTTTGAACGGATGTTGTATACCAATGAGTCTCTTTCGTCATGTTAATCTGTTGAAGAAATTCAGTTCTATTCAAACAAATATTTATTTTATATGAACACATGTAAGCACCGTTGTCGCTTAGTTGATTGCCTTTATAACGTAATATATAAGCCGCGTTTTGTGAATACGGGGCATAATGCATGTGCTCAAAATGTCGTCCCGGATTAGCCTGTGCAGCCCACACAGATTTATCAGGGACGACACTTTCCTCATAAAATAGATTTTCGTTGATAGGAGACTTCCTTTAAACGAAACATTCCATAAAAGCGGTAACTGCACATGGTTATCTGGGAGTATACTTTAAAAGCATGTATTAAGGATTGTTTTCCCATTGTTAGCTGTGTTAGTTTCCCGATTGAAAGAACTTAAATTACCGGTCGATGTTTTTAATTTCGATTTCTTTGGTATTGACAGATCAATGTTTTACAAGGTCTTATTAACACAAATGTGAGTACATGTATAAATATATGGTATAAATATATGTATATATTGTTTATACCCATATCCTTTTCTAACTCCCGATGCACATGGTTAAATGTCGTTCAGAATATTGCATCATGAACATGTCATTTAAATTCATAACTGGTTATTTAAATTTATATTAATTACATAAAAAGATGTTCTCGACATTTCTGTATTTCAAACGGTATAAATGTAAATATTTCAAAGCGGTTGTCAGCAACATTCACTTTTTGAGCACAAATACGAATTGCATATAGATCAAAAAGCGAATGTTAAGAAGTAATCAAGCAGTCGCTACTCTCAAGATTGTTATCTGCAACAACGAAATTGGCACGCATTTTTTTTCAAATGTTTATTGAGCAAAAGCAATTAATAAGAAGCAGTTAAGCATTCTTTTTTCACCTTGAGATGGTCTCATTTGAATAAATACTAAATACAGGTGTAAAACAGTTACGATTAAATGTAACATAAAGGTTTGAAAACAATAACAACAACATGGCTTTCATTCAACGTTGAATCCGAAATAGGAATCGGTTGAAATCAAAGCTAAATCTGAACCATATGACTTAACTAGGTCTGAAAGCGGACAGTGTCGCCCCTGATTAGTCGGTGTGGACTGCACAGGCTAATCTGAGACGACACTTAACGCATATGCATTAAGCCCGATTTTTCCAGAGCGAGGTTAAAATGATTTTACAGATTTAGGAAACCAAAGAATTGTGAATGGAACATCACGAAATATACCGGTAAGCAACAAAAAAATATTGATGCCAATCACATGTACATCCAGGCTCCTTCGAGTAGCGCTATTGGTTTGAGTGATGCAATATTGTCATAATAGCGCTGGTCTATGAGCCGCGTCATGCGACAATGGGTCGTATGTCATAACCACTCACCTAATTCAACCAAGTGACAAGAGTTTGTTCGGTTCATTTAAAACTAGTAGATTATTGAAACAGATACGTTTATAAAAGTTTCGTTTATCTCGTAGAAGAATACATGCTGAGTCCGGTGTATCTGAAAAACACATGATAAGACCAAAAGTAAGGACATGATATTCCGCATCGGTCTTCATTTGGGTTTTAACAGACTGATTTGGGTTTATTAAACCAACTTCTAAAACCATACATGACCTATAAAGTTAGATAAGTCCTATTCACATTACATTGAATGTCCTTACCAACTTTATCATTTCAATGTCTTTAAAAGTTCGAAATTAAGAAACATGCTATACCGGTAGTAGAAGCAAAACAGATATATAACATAAAACGATATTTGGCAGAAACGACTGCAAAAGTCAATGTCTTTTTGTGTTTCGACACGATCATCATTAGTTTACGAGGAAATACTTTATCATAAGTTTAAAAACAATCAAAGTACACGGCATCCCTAAGCTGGCGCATGACTTTAACCCATTTATGCCTCACGTCTAGAAAAAAGGCCTTTGCAAACAGCGTAGAACCATATGAGACGCCGCATCATGCGGCGTCTCATCTGGGTCTGCGCTGTTTGCTTAATGGAATTTCCGTAAGAAGTATTCTAAATATAGAAATAAATATACTAGACATGCCTGATTTTGGAAATAAATTGATTCAATTTAGATGGATGCGAGAGTCCACTAGGCATAAATGGGTTATGATACATGTATATTGTTTCTCAAAAGCGATGCGTCCGTATGTTGTTTTGATTTGAAAAACAATGTCCAGTAGGAGCGATTTCTACAATATTTTATTTAATACTAACGTAATTCAGAAATGCATTTTAAAGGGACTTTTTCACGTTTTAGTTAATTGACAAAATTAAAAAGAAATGTTTCAGATTCGTAAATTTTCGTTTAAGTTATGATTTTTGTGAGGAAACAGTAATACTGAGCATTTACCATGCTCTGAAATATACATTTTATGCATCTTTTGACGATTTAAAAACCTGAAAATTTTAAATTGTTGCAACGCGAAACGACTGAATAATCTGGGGAGTTCTGTTGTTGTCGTTATATTTATTTTGTGACACTACGAGGATTGCTTATATAAAGTATAAAATACATCATTCATTGTATGAGAACGGATGGCCGAGTGGTCTAAGCATTAGACTTTAACGTCAGAGGTCAGTGGTTTGAGCCCAGTGGAGGGTTACTTTTTTGTTTCTTTCTTGATTTTAAACAGAAGCTTTTTAGATCAAATGTTTACATTAATTAATATAAAGCATTTAATGATACACTACAATACATGCCAAAATCTGTGAAACGGTCATTTTGAGTCCATACACAAGTCATTTAACTTTAGGCTTGCTATGCTGTTTAAGCATGTACTTAGACAAGACTTCAATGTGGTGTCACATACATAGGTAATACGTATGCGATTCATACCAAACCTGATACCGTAGAGATGGTAATTAAGGAAATATTTACAAAACAAATATGCTTGATTAGGATCATTATTCCAAACAATCGCGGTTCAATATGGGAACATGAATGCTTTCGTCATAAAATGAGTCGCGTTCTGAGAAAAATGGGCTTAATGCATGTGCGTCAAGTGTTGTCCTAGATTAGCCTGTGCAGTCCGTTTGACAGAGCCACGACGCTTGACAGAGCTACGACGCTTGACATAGCCAGGACGCTTGACAGAGCCACGACGCTTGACAAAGCCAGGACGCTTGACAGAGCCAAGGCTTGACATAAAAACGATGTTTGAGATAGCCATGACGCTTGACAGAGCCACGACGCTTGGCAGAGCAACGAAGTTTGACAGAACTATGACGCTTGACAGAGCCACGACGCCTGACAGAGCCACGGCGCTTGACAGAGCCAAGACGTTTGACATAGCCAAGACGCTTGACAGAGCCACGACGCTTGACAGAGCCACGCCGCTTGACAGAGCCACGACGCTTGACAGAGCCACGACGCTTGACAGAGCCACGACGTTTGACAGAGCCACGAAGCTTGACAGAGCCACGACGATTGACAGAGACATAACGCTTAACAGAGCCACGACGATTGACAGAGCCACGACGCGTCTTAGGATTGGAAACACACTGTAACTCGGTGGCGCAGGAGAGTATGTCCTCGTGCTGGAACCGTTGTCGGGAGCCCTTCACGGCTGCCAACATTCTGCTACACTGCAACCTCTGTTCATTGCAGAGGCGCCGGCTTCGAGCCGCATGCACTCCCATGGACTAGTGTTAAACCTTTTCATCGAGGAGCGATGCAAAGACCCGGTCTTCTCTGTGCTGTCCAAATATCTACTGGACATTATGATAACTGACAAGATCTTGGTCTTTGGGAAAGAGGCAGTAAATCCCACCAACGTATCATACATCTTGCGCGGAAACATACCCGGGCTGATTCTAGTAATATGGTACCGCATTCTTATAATTATTGGAGTGATAGGTGCAATGCAAATTATAATTAAATATTAATACAAACTTTGTATAATAGTATAGTCAAATTTCATATTATAAATACGTATTTAATGATAGTAACAGTCAATACAATACTATATTAACACATACGTACGCTCTGCGTGTCATACCCTGGGAATGTATAGTCCAGTATATTCCTTATGCCCTTAGGAATACACTGTTTTAGACCACTATTGTGGACTCAAGAATGGTTACACGATTTTGCTATGATTTGACATAGTGACCTAGTTTTAAACACGTGACTTAAATTCTATCTTTATATAATGTTCAAACAGTCCAATATTTTCTGACTAAGTTCCATAAAGATGAGATGGAAAACGTGGCCTCTAGATTTGAAACGATCTGAAATATTTCGATACACACATACCGCACACCAAATGATGCTGGACGCTTGACATAGGATGATTACAGAAGCTCACTTTGAGCACGGAGAGACGTTCTTTAAACGAAAAATATCATAAAAGCGGAAAGTGTCGTCCCTGATTAGCCTATGCGGACGGCACAGGCTAATCTGGGACGACACTTTACGCACATGCATTAAACCCCTTTTTCACAGAGCACGGTCCAAATATATTAAAAGATCACTAGTAAGAACAATAAAATAAGAAAGCATAGATAAACACATAAGTTTAACAATTTATACCAAACAACTCAACAAGAAAGTGTTAAATGTCATTCTATACAGTCATGCGCCTTTTATGCTCTCTAGAAACTATTTTTATAAATATGTAATGTTGATCTTATAAATATCAATCTTATGTTATATTATGTGAAGTTTTATTTACCTTAAACTTAAATGTCTATTTTATTATTTTATCCACATTTCATGAAGTCAATGTCGAAACAATGACACCTGGGTTACTGCACTGATTACCATGGTACCATGTGGAATACTTAATTGTAACATGTACTGTTACAATTTTGTTACACGTATACACTATATGGGTCTTGTTCTGAGAAAACTGGGCTTAATGCATGTACGTAAAGTGTCGTCCGAGATTAGCCTGTGCAGTCTGGACAGGCTAATCAGGGACGACACTTTACGATTTTTTGGTATTTTTAGTTTCAAGAAAGTCCCTTCGTATCGAAAATCAAGTTTTGGCGGAAAGTGTCGTCCCTGATTAGCCTGTGCGGATTGCACAGGCTAAACTGGGATAACAGTTTACGCTTATGCATTAAGCCCAGTTATCCCAAAACAAGGCTCAAATAGTTTAATCATGTGATCTTTATAAAAGTGGTATACTCTTCTTTTCTCTCTCTTCTCGCTATAGTTCCAAGCTGCAGAGAAAGAAAAATACTGAAATAATATCACGTTATCATATTTATTGTAATAAAACGACGCCAAAGTGTGTCTGGTGCCATGTGGAGTACGTATTTGTCACGTGCTCTCTTACAATTTTTGTTACACGTATACACTATATGTTCATAAAGTGGTTCTATGATCAAACAATTTAACGATTTCATAAATAATAAAGCACGGTTTGGCGGAAAGATCTCGATGTCATATCTCACTGAACCTAATTTCCTCGTTGTGATCATCCCCAACTTGGGAATGTAAAACTCGCCCATTGCTTGTTTTATGTTGCAATGCCCACTTCATACAGAGAATATGTTACTATTCTATCATTGCATAATTTATCGAATCGGCGAGGCTTAAAATACCATGGCCTGAAATGCGTATATGAGTGTTTTGACCCTTTACTACTTAGATACGTATTTTCAAGCATGTGTAGTCCCTTAGAAAGTACTTTTAAATTAAAGGCCTTTCTTCAAGTTTGTAAGGCTTCCTTTCCAACACTTAGATACTGGTGAGTAGCAAACAACATAAAACCTGAACAAATTGCGAGTTACTCCACGGCTGTTCTGGTTTTATGCTGTTTGCACATAGTCATTTTCACTTTGCTTCTGAATGGGAGAGGGTTTAATATTATACTGCGTGGTTGATATATACGGGAATTCTTCAGCAAATACAAAAGCTTTTTACAAGTAAAAAAACTAACGTAATAAAAAGTATTTAAAAACATCTTATCCTAATGCTCACGCACGCGCATTGGCAATAATCAAATTGTAGTTCGGCCGAGTTAGATACATTGCTTTTTTCAAATCAGATAGTGTTGCAATCTACTATTGTTCATATCACTTTCTCGCTTATATGGCTGGAATGTGAGCGGCATAAAAAAAAAGGTATTCAAGGTCATACAATGGCGAAAAATACGAAACTCAGAATGAACGTCGCCAAAATGTCTGTCACGTGATTGCATCCCACTTTTATTTATAATCTGAATCAGCCTGTTAACAGATTTATTTCTGAGAAAACTGGTCATAATGCTTGTGCGTAAAGTGTCGTCCCAGATCAGCCTGTGCAGTCCATTTTCGTTAAAATAAAGTCTCTTCTTTGCAAAAATCCAATTAAGGCGGAAAGTGTCGTCCCTGATTAGCCTGTGCGGACTGTACAGGCTAATCTAGGACGACACTTTGCGCACATGCATTATGTCCAGTTTTCTCAGACTCATTTAGTCCAGTTACTCAGGACTATGAAATATCGGTTGAATGGTTTCAATGTAAAATTGTATTGTTGTTATATATCAAATCGCTCCAAATCGCTTGGTGCAAAATGGTACCACATACCGTTAAATTTAAAGTACACAAGGTACCTTTTTGCACCATGGGTCGAAATAAAACTATGAAGCGCACGCGGATGAAATTGATAAAAGACTGATCCTTTTTTGCTACTTTGACTTTTGAGCTGAACATACTGCCTATGATTGGTCGGCTAAGTAAGGGCATAAGATTGCTGATGATGGGCGTTAGGTTACAAAAGTTAACATATCAGAACTGTTAAAATAACTATATTGACTGTGATCTGTGAAAAAGGGGTTTAATGCATTTGCGTTAAGTGTCGTCCCAATCTGGGACGACACTTTACGCACATGCATTGAACCCCTTTTTTACAGAGCATGACCCCTTTATAATCTGCTCTTGGTCTGCCATCCACGAGTGTTATTTGAAACCTTGGCGTTTACCCATGCCAAGTTTTGTTTTTAACTATGACTTGCCAGATTCAAAGGCTTACACTGGGACGGATGATTTAAGTCTATAAGTAAGGGAATAAATAATATATACCCATCACGTAGTTGTTAGATCATCAGGGGGAATCTTAGAGGAGACTTATAGTTGATACGCTCCGCTTATGGAAATTACAGATAATTTTCATAGTTCACAAGAGGTCTCTAAAAAGAGAGTTTTATCGTCCATGTTATCGCGATAAAATCTTCTGTCTACATTACCTGCACATGAATTAGTAATGAATTTCAAAACGGAAGATTACAGATTAGTTCTGAAGTTTTACCTATACAGGAATCCTACCTTTGCGCAGACACCCGGTGTGGTTTTATGTGATATGGATGAGAAGAAGAAAGAAGATTGTTATTTTTTTAAAGTGTTTTCAGACATAATTTAGAATTTCAAAGTACCAACTTTTATTATGGACTACTTGTTTTCTCCTGTTTTGTTTTCATAAATTTTCAGCGAAATTCCAAATGATAGAACGAGTACGCAGCGAAATTATAGGTCAATTAGAACTTGAAGTAATTAGTACATTTAACAAACTACCTAAGCTGTCGCTAAGCAAATAGACGACAATGCACTCAGATTATTAGAGCAAATACAACATTGATAAAAGAAAAAATATTTAGTTTCAAACAAAGTCCGTGTAATGTGCATTATATTTATGAAAGAAAACTGAGTTAAATTAAATGCAGACGTTGCAAACTCAGGTCAGTGGATACACAGTCCGTCCAAATACCGTATTTTCGTTTTTTGACAACCTTAATACGAAAATAAACACATATTTAATTCGTTTACCGATTTTGAAAGAACCTAAACTTAAAACTACTGAAAACCGAATAATTTTCTTTACATCTTTTTTGTTGTTCCCGTAAAACAAACATAAATAAAACATAGCCGTTAATTATACAGGTATGTTGTTAAACGTCAGAATGAGAAATATAAAATAAGACTCTTAATATAATTGCTTATTTATTTTTAAGTTTCATTACTCATTTCCAAAAACAAGATAGTTATCATCTATACAAAAAGTATATGCAGCTTTATAACAAAAAAAAGCAACAACATTATTTTAACGTTGGCGCGTATATTAATTCGGTATATTGAAATTCCTATAAGCTTCTTAAAAACAAACAACAGTTTGTTTATGACGCGAAACCCAAGTGTTTTCGTTCAAAGAATAATTTTATGTGTATTTAAAATATGTCATGCATTAACCCATTTATGCCTAGCGTCTAGAAAAAAGGCCTTGGCAAACAGCGCAGACCCAGATGAGACGCCTCTTGAGGCGTCTCATCTGGGTCCGCGCTGTTTGCTTACAGGAATTTATGTAAGAAATATTCTAAATAGATAAATAAAAATACTAGACATCCCTAATTTTGGAATGAAATTGATCCAATTTAGAATAATGTGAGAGTCCACCAGGCATACATGGGTTAAAAGTCCCAGTGGTATAAGTTGCGCTATGGCTTTAAACTCCTCATGGTAAACACTATTTTCATATGACAAAATGTTCTTCCTTTGATATAGTCTCCGCATTTCTCCTTCCCACATGCTTCAATAGCATAACTTTGATTTCCGATTCTTCATAAATTATTAAAAGCGACAACTTTCCCTCATGACATCATCAAACGTTACTAAAACAAAACTTTTTTTGTTATTGAAGTATCTGGTTGACACATTCATTTCCTCGAATTTTCATTTTCGACCGCTGAATTTAAAAAAGTACCAGTTTGCACTCCTCCTGTTCAATATTATGGGCACAAAATACGTTTCACGAAATACGTTTTCTTTTATGTTATGCTCAATTATTCGTTTACTAATGAAGCGCTTTTTTTCTACCGCTGCACTTTTGCAGTTTATTGTAAGTGATGTTCCGAATAAGAATTGTATCTCGATAACAGAAGCTCTGAATTATAAGTTCTGTTAATTTATAACTTTATTGTACATACAATGTACAAGATTATTTAAATTTTGCACACACCAATACTAATAAGTGCTGCGATTCATTCGAAAGATCCAATGAGACCACATTTTTAAAGGCATTCTGACAAAGATTAAGTACGGGCCGTACTCTGTGAAAAGAGGGTTTGATGCATGTGCGTAAAGTGTCGTCCCAGTTTAGCCTGTGAAGTCCGTACAGGCTAATCAAGGACGACACTTTCCGCTTTTACGTTATTTTTGGATTGCAGATAGTCTCTTCTTATAAAAAAACAACAGTTGATGTGCCTCTTAACAAATAGTGTAAATAATCAAGCTCGCGTAACGAGAGCCTACACGATTGATATGTGAATATATTAAGTCGTGTTCGAAGAAAACTGGGCATAATGCATGTGCGTTAACGGTCGTCCCAGATTAGCTTTGTAGCCGCACAGGCTGATCAGGGACGACATTTTCAGCTTTAACAGAATTTTTTGCTTAAAGGAAGTCCCTTTTTACCAAAAATCTAGCTTAAGCGGAAATTGTCGTCCCTGATAAGCCTGTGCGGACTGTAGGCACATGCATTAAGCCCAGTTTTCTCAGTACACGACTCATATTATTATCGCAATTTCAAATTAATTATGAACATGACTGATAAATGTTATAAAACATCAAATACTTCTTATGTTCTTACTTCATGGAAAATTCACGAGCAAATTAACGCCAATACCGACAAATTGACTCGTGTTTGATATATAATTGATCACAATTTGTCCATGTTTCCTATGAACGAATTTGCACAAATCGATTGGGATTACACAACTGAGTACCTGTTTTGAGTACAAGAAAGCAAAACATTATTTGCCATTGAAAAAAAAACACGTTACGTTGTTATTCTCGACTTCGTTTGAAATGTATTAAAGTCGTTAATACAATATCGTTTTATCGATTTAAAAATAGTAATACGATCGTATATACGCGTAAGTCCTCAGCAAGTTTTGACTGTACAAACAGTATATGCAAGGGTATAAAGCGTTCAGTGTCGCGGTGCTCAGGGACTCTTTCTTCTGAACTTGTATTCAAGCTTATTATAAATTAACGTTTAAATTGCCAGTTACATAGTACGCTGTTTTCAGTAAATAAAGCCTTAGTTGTTTATTTTATAAGCATTCGCTATTTAAATGGTATGTGGGTCATGAAAACAGAAAAAAACAACAGATTTATCAAAATTACAAAATACGCGATGCAAAACGCGAACTTCACGAGGCAGTCAGCAAAACAGAACAAACTGGTTAAACTCTGCAGCCAATGGTAGGTTGCGTAATAAGTAAATTTTAAAGATATTTATAAAACTATTATTTCTCGGTTTCATATTGAAAAATACAGAATGTATATGCAACTGGTCGGCGTTGGAACAGGCACATTACGTGAAAAAAACACGTAAATTTATATTTGAGGATACATGTATTAACTGACTAGTGCCTAAAAGACAGTAGAAAGCGATGATGCCGCAGTCAAAACATATCCATACATGTAGAAACAAATCCTATTACAAATGCTCGTTCACGTTTTGACATGTTCTCGTCTTCAGGCACACGTTATTCGGTTTTCCAAGGATATGTTCACATTGGCACTGCAATCGACGTTTCCGCGAAGGTCCTGTCAAATCTCCTCTGCGCATCAAGCTGTTCCAAAACAGAGAACTGCATGTTTCTTATTTATACTTACTATTTATATTTACTATGCCAAATAAGTTGTTTGGCTTTGAGACGCAGTTTTTCCCCATATTCAAATAAAACTATATCATCCGCGTCATGCGAAAATCGGTCTTATGACATATGCGGCCAGAGTAGCTCAAGCCAAGCCTGCGCACTTTCCCATCAATGGCTACGCTTTCCGCTTTAAAAAAGGCACGCAAGGTTTGGTAATAACCGAGTAGTTTATTCAGTATTCATATTCTTACAAGACTGTGCGATTGCGCAGGCCTGGCTGAAGCTACGTTGGGATCATATTGCATAAGATCAATTTTTGCATGACCCGTATACAAATCTTATAAATAGAACATCTAAGCACAATACTTGCCGATAGAAAAGTGAATTCACCTTGTGTTGTTTATAGCAAACTGGCAAATGTCCGTAGACTATTTTGACTTGCATACGTCACACATGTGTGGTTAGATAATTAAACGATTTTCCTTCTACATGTATCATGGGCACTCTACTATTAGGTCGTTCTGTCTCACAATACAAGACAAATGGCATTTACCGATAGGTTTTCATCAATTTCTTTCCCTAAAATTTGTGTTATTTGATACATTGAAAACAATACTGTGTTATCAACAGAGAGTAGTCTGCATTTGCTAATTTTGCTTTGACCAAAAGCATGTAGATATTCTGACGACATGACTTCGTCAGCATCAAATTGAATCACAGCAGTTATCAAATTTAAGGCTTTACCAGCATGATTTTGTAAAATTATCATGTGTGACGACGTCTCAATAACGCCTTTGTCACCATGAGGAAACGTGTGCATACGTCTGAGTGATGTCTCATTGAACGATTTCCTTATAAACGTTACATCAAGTATCGACTGAATGCAAAGACGATGGTGTGCTCAAGTCTTAATCCCGTCATTGTTACCATTTTCACCCAAGAGACCCCTGCAACCTTAACACTTTACCTGAGGAATCCAAAATCAAACGATACTAAACCTCCAAGAACGCCAATCACAATGTGAAATTTGAAAGCTCTTAACGGAAAAGTTCTTAAGATATTGACTGTTAACCAATGTCGACCAAAGTATGACGGCGAACTAATGGACGGAGAGGCCAAAATCAATATGTGTGCCATAGTTTCAATAGGGGAGCCAATATAGTACTAATACAAAGGGTAGCCAATATAAAACTAATACAACGGTTCATAGTATTTTTATTTGAACTCACAACACTTTTTTACAGTACAATACTTTTCCCATTTAAATGAGATAACTTGTAGTTATCTACTTTAAATAGTGTGTAGGAACAGACTTGGATCAGCAAAAACACATCACTAACATAAACATGTATATCTCTTTAAGTCACATAAACTATATTATTTCCACAACAAATTCAATGTTTAAGCAATAACTTGTACACTAAATAAATGCAACATTTTGCACATAGAGACCATCATAACCATACCATTTCTTAAAGATAATTCAGATCCAAATTATTTTAAAAAGATAGTTCATGCATATCGCATGCATGACATATCTTGCGTGGAGTTCTGTCTAACATTGTTTAACAGCAATCTTTTTCCCAGCTACTCTGCAGTTAAATGTTTACTGCCATCTTTCAAGATGTCAACATTAAGTTTCTAACCTTCAAGCAAACAATGTTTTCCCTACCGCACATTCAAAGAAATATTCACGAATAAAGTCATGGGAAGTGCCCATATAAAAAATCAATAAATAGTGCTGATTTATTAGCACTAAATGTTATGTATGAAACTTAAATTAACAGATAACCTGGTTATAGTTAACCCTTTGCATGCTGGGAAATTTGTTGTCTGCTAAAATGTCGTCTGCTGAATTTCTAAAATTAGCATTTTCTTCGATTTTTTTCAAAGAATACTATCAGAATAGCAAACAGTTTGGATCCTGATGAGACGCCACGTTCTGTGGCGTCTCATCAGGATCCAAACTGTTTGCAAAGGCCTTCAAAATTAGGTTCCCGCACTTAAAGGGTTAAGATAAATATTTTAACATTCTTAAATTACTATTTGCAGTAATTTAAGGACTGTGAAGAAATAAGTAAGACATTGGCACACACAAATATGCAATACATAAGAGTCTTTAATCAACATGACGTACACAAGCAATTTAAAAAAGGCATCTAAGCAGTGTATATACACCCTATATTTACGAATGCACAATGCTTATTTGGAATGGATGAAAATATTAACACATTATTGTAAAAATCGCATCTTAAAGTTAAAATATTAATTAAGTTCAATACTTATATGATTGTATGGTAACAATTGTTTGTTATGCATTCAAAGTAACGCAAAATGTAATTATTTTTTTTTATGTAATCAAAATGATTTATTTGAAACATTTCATACAGTTTTACAAACATCAAGCTATTTTCAGCTGTTAAGCAACAGAAAAATCATGTTTCATGCATTCAATTACAGTTCAATATTAACAATCACATTTTTAAGGAAATATGGTCTGATGGTCGAGTGGAACAAACTGTAGCACAAATAGTAAACTGCCGCTATCATCAGCTGTAAGTAAATTCTTATAATGTATAATATAAATACAAGTACAATATGATTGCTACAATTTTCACATGTCTTAAAAAGACATTTTGAGCAGAACATTTCCTTTATCATCGCAATTGCAAAACTGTAAGCATTGTATGGACAACTAAATTTTAAGATTTCAAATAAATGACATTATATTTTTATTACACATGTTTTGTAACACTGAGTATCATATTGTACCATAGCTATTCATTCATTAAACAGACGTATATTGGTTTAGTAAGTATTCCACAAAATCCCAATACAAACTGATGGCTGAGAATAAAGAGTGTCATATTTTTAATAACTGTATGAATGTACGTGTTATGTTGAGAGATGAACAAAAGCATTATCTAACAACGGATACAACTTAGTTTTTCAAGCAACAACATCCCTATATCTTACATACAAAGAGAGACAATTCAATTATTGACAAGTGTTAGCATGTTAAATCACTCTCGCTTGATTTCCAATTGACTGATTTCCAAGTTGAATATATTAATTTTTCTTAAGATAATGCAAAACAAAGTTAAACCAATCTTTCAATAGTTGCTTGACTTTATTTAGTGAAAGGCATTACATATACTAGTAACAAGATGTTCCTATTGCCCAAAGGATATTTGCCTCTTCAGAATGTGTTGTTCTGTATCATTAAGAAAGTTTTAAATGAGCATCTCCACAAGCAATGTTTTTTTATATTATCTGGCAAATAAAAGATGTACATGATGAAAATTGTTATAACAAATAAATGTTAACAGCGAAAATCAAAATGGCAACAATAAACGCATGATTTACATTGCAAATACAATCATTTCACAATCGCTATATATACAAGTGACTAATGTACTGACCGATATATACAGTGAGCACGAATTATTGGTCAAGTTAATCTGGTCGTCTAAATGCCTATACACAAACATATAAAGCATAATAAACTTTACAAAAACAAAAAAATAATTATCATAACTTTGGCCATTTTTCCTACACCTCATATTTTCGTTTTTAAATACTCAGTTCCAAAACAAATAAAGCATTTTAAGCAACACAAAAGTCATTCATAAATCATATTCATGCAAATTAATAAATAACTGGTCGTGA
Organism: Dreissena polymorpha; assembly: GCF_020536995.1. Lineage (NCBI taxonomy): Eukaryota > Metazoa > Mollusca > Bivalvia > Myida > Dreissenidae > Dreissena > Dreissena polymorpha. The sequence goes on along the minus strand of NC_068355.1, from coordinate 192,863,239 downwards.
ATACAGAATAGACAATTTAAGGAAGATTAAATGATTTTGTCTAAAATTAATCAATATTTTCAAGAAATTGTTAGACAATAAACAATATTCTTGATAAAAACCTGACACCAATGGGCACACTTAAGAGTATCAAAGCCATAGCATAAACATTCTCCATCTGGCTAAACAATTCTTGTAACTACCACCTCTATATTACAGGTTAAGCCACAAAAAACTGAAGCATGTCTCATTACATGAAAATAATACATTTCTTTAAATTTTGTCGAAGTTACCAGCATCATTTAAACAGCTTTGACAAATGTCAAAATCAACATTCATAGACATATATTTACTAACATTTTCCTTAACATTTCCAAAATAAAATGTCATAAAACAGACACAGTAATTGGATAGACTTGTAAATTTTGCGCTTAAAATACTATATAACATTATTTCTTTTATCAAGTAATCTTAATCTTATTATATTTAAATATAGTTATTTAAAGCCTTCAACATAAAATGACTGACAGCATCATAGTTCCAATAAAACATGAACGATTGTTTTTCTTTGAACACAACTAAGTGGTCACATAAAAACATTGCTGGCCACAAGACTTTCTTGCTTTCCATTTTTTGTTGTGATTTGTCACTATGCGATTTCTGTCTGAATCAAATCACTAATTTTCCACGTGTCCCAATTCCAAAGATGAGACATTCAATTGTACATGTTCACACCAGACATGGGGTATGTAGAGACCTTTAATTGTACACGTTCACACCAGACATGAGGTATGTAGAGACCTTCAATTGTACATATTTTCACCAGACATGGGGTATGTAGAGACCTTCAATTGTACATGTTCACACCCAACATGGGGTATGCAGAGACCTTCAATTGTACATGTTCACACCCAACATGGGGTATGCAGAGACCTTCAATTGTACATGTTCACACCCAACATGGGGTATGTAGAGACCTTCAATTGTACATGTTCACACCCAACATGGGGTATGCAGAGACCTTCAATTTTACATGTTCACACCAGACATGGAGTATGTAGAGACCTTCAATTGTATATGTTCACACCAGACATGAGGTATGTAGAGACCTTCAATTGTACATGTTCACACCAGACATGAGGTATGTAGAGACCTTCAATTGTACATGTTCACACCAGACATGAGGTATGCAGAGACCTTCAATTGTACATGTTCACACCAGACATGGAGTATGTAGAGACCTTCAATTGTACATGTTCACACCAGACATGAGGTATGTAGAGACCTTCAATTGTACATGTTCACACCAGACATGGAGTATGTAGAGACCTTCAATTGTATATGTTCACACCAGACATGAGGTATGTAGAGACCTTCAATTGTACATGTTCACACCAGACATGAGGTATGTAGAGACCTTCAATTGTACATGTTCACACCAGACATGAGGTATGCAGAGACCTTCAATTGTACATGTTCACACCAGACATGGAGTATGTAGAGACCTTCAATTGTACATGTTCACACCAGACATGAGGTATGTAGAGACCTTCAATTGTACATGTTCACACCAGACATGGAGTATGTAGAGATCTTCAATTGTACATGTTCACACCAGACATGGAGTATGTAGAGACCTTCAATTGTACATGTTCACAGCAGACATGGAGTATGTAGAGACATTCAATTGTACATGTTCACACCAGACACGGGGTATGTAGAGACAAGCACATCTTAAACAGCCTTTATATCTCTGAGCTTTTTCGGTATGGGGTTAATATGATAACAACGGTAGCAGCAGGCTGTCCTTCTGATTTGCTGGTTTGATTTCGTCAAGGTACGTCTGAAAAAAGAAAGATTCATAACAGTTAATGTCAGTTGTTTATTGCATGTGTTACGGATGATAAACAAGAACAAAAATAGCACTTTCATACATTGAGTTACATGAAAAGTTAATCATAACCACTTTATTACCAACTAACTATAAATCTTACCATCAATCAGGAAATATGGGTTGATATTCGAGAAACATACATTTCTTCCATTGGAAAAATATCACCTTATCATTTATAACAATAAGACAGGGCCAACTAGCCAATAGCAAATAAAACGTGCTGGAGAAGAGTTTTACTGAGATGTTTGTGTGAGGTAGGCAAAAGGCAACCGATGCAACCACAATTTACTTTTGACTGAAAACTTCACTACTATAAAATAAATGAACCAATACTAGAGCTTTGTCACGGACGTGACAAATACCCCCACATGCCGCATTGACACAGGTTATTTTGCATGTTGTCTTCACAAAAAAGCGCACACCATGATCAATGTTTAAAACGCACTTAGTGACCCCGTGACCTAGTTTTTGACCCGGCAAGGCCCATGTTCGAACTTGAACTAAACATCATATAGCTACAACTTCTGACAAAGTTTGGTGAAGCTCTGATGAAAACTACTTGAACAACTAAAAACGAATAATAATGCTGTAATACGTGATCAAAACGAAATATTAAAACACTGCCAAATTTTATGAGAATCTTTATAAAAAAGACAACAATATAGATATAAACATCATGAACGTTTCCATACCAATATCTGCAATAAAATAAACCCAGAACAAACGCAAAATGAACAAAGATACCTATCAGAGTATGAATGCGCTAAAGCACTGCTAGACATGAAAAACAATAAAAGTCCAGGATCAGATGGCATATCTGCAGAATTTTACAAAATATTTTGGAATTATATTAAGCAATATGTCGTTAATTCTCTTAACTATTCTTTAGACACCAATAATCTAACAGAATTGCAAAAACAAAGCATAATTACTTTACTACCTAAGACCGCAAAGGACACCCTTTTGATCGATAACTGGAGACCCATCTCGCTTTTTAACGTTGATTACAAAATAGCTACAAAATCCATTGCCAATCGTATAAAACCTCTTTTAAATAATATAACCAGTGTAAATCAAACAGGATTTATCAAAGGAAGATATAATTGCGAAAATGTAAGACTTTTGCATGAAATTATTGAACTAATGGATGAAAGTAACGAAAACGGTCTCCTATTTTTTCCGATATAATAAAGCCTTCGACAGTATGGATCATGGGCTTATGTTTAAATGCCTCGCCATTTCAGATTTAGTGAGCACACCTTACAGTGGGTAATGCTATTTTATAAAGATGCAACATCACGCGTTACAAATAATGGTAATTTTTCAGATTTTTAGGAAATACGAAAATTTACGAAATAACAGAAAATACAAAAGCTTGCAAAATGGTATATAAAGCACTTGGGGTAGTACGCAAACTTTAACATAGCTTTATCAATAATACATTCTAAGTATATAAGGGGCAATATTTCTGTCAAAATGCTTGATACAGTTGTCTGCTCTTGTTTATAGGTTGGGGTCATGTTGGTAAACAAGTATGCAAAATATGAAAGCAATATGTCAAGGAAAAATTGGGGTAGTACGAAAACGTTAACATTTGCACGCTAATGGAAACGCCGACATCGGGGTGAGTAGGATATAATAGTCGAGCAAAAAATGGAATAAAAAAAGAAAACTACTTGAATAAGAGAGCGGACACCATGCTTAATTTTTAAAAGTACTAGACACCATGCTCAATTTTCAAAACGCACTTAGTGACCCCATGACCTAGTTTTGACCCGGCATGACCCACATTCGAACTTGACCTAGACATCATCTGACCAAGTTTGGTGAAGATCGGATGAAAACAACTTGAATTAGAAAGCGGAGACTTAATACGGACTGACCGACGGACCGACCGACCGACAGACTAGCTCACACACGACCAAAAAAACCCACAGCTGGATTGAAAGATGTATTGACACACAATGTTAAATCTACATGCACCCACCAATCTCTGAAAGTAAGGCCATGAAAAAGGAAAACTAACCCAAGGTTCGCTCTGTATGATGTTCATAGACTGAGGGTTGTGGAGCATGGGGATCTCATAATCTGGAGACGATGACTGCATATGCTCCTGGGACATACTCATTGCTCTGCTATACAGGTTTTCTGGAATAAAAGTAAATCATGTATCAAACAAAACAAATTCAAAGCAATACTAGCGTTTTCAAGGACAACCCCAACTGATTTCAACCCAACAAAACGTTTGTCAGTGCCTGGACCTATCATATCAACAAGGTAATCTCAAAAGATTTAACTAAAGCGATGTTCTAGAGTTGTAAAGCATGTTGAAACTGTGAATGCATTCAATGCATTGAGGCTAAAATCAATAGAGAGAGAGAACATTAGTTCATTTTGGTTTATCACAAAACTTTATTTAAAGAATGTTTAAATAAAAAGAAGAGCTCCGCGGTATGAGACAGATGCCTCCCAAAACAGAGCCTTGACACACATCACTCAATTCCTTGATGACATATCGAATTGATACCAATTTAACACTTAATGTCACAGTGACCTTGACCTTTGAACTAGTGACCCAAATTTCAATAGACATCATCTATTGTCTAAGACTGATGTACATGTGAGGTCTCAAGTCAATTGGTAAATTTTTTATTCATTGGAAACGATTCTCACACTTATTGTGACAGTGACTTTGACCTTTAACCTGGTGACCCCAATTTCAATAGGGCACATCTACCGTCCATGGTCAGTGTACATGTGAAGTATCGAGCCAATAGGTCACTTTGTTGACGATTGATTGATCGGAAAAGAATTTTCGCATGTATTGTGACATTGATCTTTGACCTAGCGACCCCATTTTCGATAGGGGTCATCTACTGTCCAAGGCAAATGTATATGTGAAGTATCAAGCCTATTGGTCAATTTGCTGACGAGTTATTGATCAGATCATTTTCACAATTATTTTGACAGTGACCTTGACCTTTGAACAAGTGACCCCAATTTCAATAGAGGTCATCTACTGTCCAAGACCCATTCACATGTGAAGTATGAAGCCAATATATCAATTCGTTGACGAGTTAGTTATAGGAAATCAACTGGTCTACCAACACACGAACGACAGACCGGCAAACATCCCGCAAAATAATATACCCCCTCTTCTTTGAAGGGGCATAAAATACACGTGGCGGGTTAACAAGAAATGGTTTAAATATACTTGTTCTAGAAAAAGTGTTATACATTTATGAAGATTTACCAAATGCAACACTTTTTTATGTTTTAGTACAATAACAAAAACTAAAGTGAGAACAGTTAAAAAGTAATTTACTTGTGTTTTATTTTGAAATCACTTGAATTTACAGGGATACATTTACGCACTGTTATTTTTTAAAGACAAAATTAACATTGAATACATTGATATAGTGACTCATCTGAAAATACGCCAAAGACAAGTGCAAGTATGACAGCTTGTTTATTGCAGTAGACATGTGCACAGGTCGGTACTGGATTAGTCTCTTTATAGGCAGGACTCTATTTCGAAAGAGGGGTCAGATGCAAAGTCGTATACACACTTTTTTTAATTGCATCCTTACAAACTGACAAAAAGTATGGTGGAAAAAACGTGTCAGAATAAGTGCACTGTTGTATATTAATTTAATATTTTAAATTGATTTACGACAAACACAATGTCCTATTGATATTCAACACACATTTGCATTTTTTAGAAAAACAAGAGCTTGTCACAATAGTGCCAAATCCCTGCCGAAATGTGTTTGCATGTATGACAACATTTGTTTTAGAGAGTAGAAAAATATTTGTAAAACATGGCACCTGTGCCATCAATTTATATTTCAAGGATCAATTAGTTATATAGTGTTTGAGATATGCTGTAGAGAATAAAATAAAAGGAAATAAAAGAAAGTGAGGTAATTAAAGAAGAGGACTATAAAAAGTTACTGTTCTTTGTCACTGTATTTTTCCTTAAACTCATCTATTTATTTTACAGTGAATTCTTCGTTGTTCAAATTAAAATATTATTGTAAATCAGATAAAGGGAGATATTAAAAATTGAAAAGCTAAAATATGTACTATAACATTTAATTAAATGTAATTAAATAATATAAATAAATAAAATATAATATAATTTTTTTTTTTTTAAATAAATGAGATAATTAAAAAACTACGGCCAAAAGAGTTATGGTTCATGCTCACTGCACTTCTCCTAATCGACATCTGTTTATATTTCTAGTTTCAAGTAAATCCCTTCAGTAGATTTAGAGTTATGCTCCCCACAAAAATTTACTTTTAAATAAAATAAAGGGAGGTAATTCAAAAACTAAGGTAGATAAATTATGGTTCTTAGTAAGTGCACTTCTCCTACTTGCCATCTGTTTATTTTTTTAAAGTTTCAAGTTAATCCCTTCAGTAGATTCAGAGTTATGCTCCGGACAAAAAATTACTTTGAAATTAAATACAGGGGGATAATTCCAAAAAAAGTAGATAGAGTTATGGTTCTTAGTCACTGCACTTCTGCTACTTGCCATCTGTTTATATTTCAAGTTTTACGTAAATCCCTTCAGGAAATTAAGAGTTATGCTCCGGACAAAAAATTACTTTAATATTAAATAAAGGAAGATAATTCAAAATCTTAGGTAGATATAGTTCTGGTTCTTAGTCACTGCACTTTCCCTTCTTGCCATCTGTTTATATTTCAAGTTTAAAGTAAATCCCTTCAGTAGATTTAGAGTTATGCTCCGGACAAAAATTTACTTTAAAATTATATAAAAGGGGAGATAATTAAAAAACCTAGGTAGACAGAGTTATGGTTCTTGGTCACTGCAATTGTCCTAGTTGCCATCGGAGTTATGCTCTGGACAAAGTTTCGGACGGAAGGATGGATGCACAGACACACAGACGGACGGACAGACGAACGGATACTAATACTATTAAAATAATTTACTGGCTGACTGATGTTGAACACAAATATTGTTATAATTGTTCTCATATTTTTACTTCAGTGAATAATATTAAATCTATATTTAAACTACATACATATATATTCTTACCTAACTAAATCATATAATAATTAGGTTTAAAATAAACCCATACATACCAGATAAGGTAAGCTGCTGGAAACTCTCGTATTGTGTATTGGCCTCCACTGCTGAAGTGAGGACACTCATTTCGTCATTGCAGTCTCGGATGTCCTATTGTGAAGTCATCTTGTTTATTGAAAATGATATACACTATTTTAAGGGAAATGTTTAAAGATATAGTCCTGTCCTGTTTTTTTTCTTTCTGTAGAAATTCCGTGAGTGATTGAGCAATATTTAAATTAAAATGTTAATACAGATAGATGGTTCTGTTGATGCCCTGTTGTTGATGTCATTTTGACAAATACAAACATGTAAAAAATACAAATTTAAAGGTAAATGTTAATAAATTTACTTAGTGATGCCCTGTTCTGCAGTCATTTTGTTTACAAATACAGATGGAACAATATAAAATAGCTTGATCATCGAGTTTTCAATATCATTTTTCAAACATTATTAAAACACAGTTTATGGAATAACCTACAGTAATAAATATACAAAATTAAAAAAAGAAAATCATAAAAGCTGCCTTCTTTTAGGTTCTAAACTGAGATTATTAATATTATTATGTATCAAAAGAAGTAAAAAGCAATTTACAATAACATACTGCAAAATATTGGAATACACTGTGTAGTTATATGTAGCCACTTTTAAATGTGCTTTAGTTATGTCATTCGGGTCAGTCAAAGTACTCATAAAATCTGTGAACAAGTACCTTTTAAACCTTACATGTTCTTACTGCAGTGACTATCTAAGCCCAAGTGACCTTATACCTGACCATTAGGTGTGTACAAGGGCAAGGTCACAGTCCCGTTGGAGGTTTTCATCGCAAGGCACCGGGTGGTTTTGGGCGACCCTCAACCTGGTAAGTAAAAGAATGGCAGAGTGATTAAATCAAACAATAAATCAAAGCATAGTCAACATATTACTAGGCCGTTACTCCTCCCATTGGCCATTCCGTATTACATGGTGTAATGTAAACAAACACTCCTTATTAAATTAAAATGCTTATTATCTAAATAAATTTATATTCATAAACATCATATTTATTGATTTCCACTGATGTATATTGCTTAACTTACGTTTTTGTCATTGTATTTGTATAATATTATTGTTTATTGATTCTCATTTATTTAATAAATCCGCCATTTCACATTACGTTCATTGGTATATATTTTACTTTAACGGTCGTCACTTGTCAGTGACGTCATGCCTGAAAAAGTATAAATAGCGGATTCGAAAGTAAACAAGTTTCAGTTTGGAATACAGATTTAAACGAAAAACATCCGGTTAGATAGATTATTTACACAAGAAAAAGATTATGATACAGAATAAGATGCAGGTACGAATATTTTATTATTGATTGTATATGATATTTTTTGGATATATGCTTTTGTTGTAATAAAAATAATAATGAAACTGAAATTGAAAGTAAAATTAGAAATTTTGAATGAACCCTTTGTTTTATTTTGTTATACGGCATAACAATATCGATATGCTTAAATATGTTTGGAAATGAATTTTTGATAATGACTAAAAATTATAAAGAAATTCATACTTTAATTTGTGCATGAATACTTGTATTAGCTACCTTTCATATGCGTCAGTGTTGTTCATGTATTGTTTCATATACAATTAAGATCATACACAGGAATCAGCAAATATCTTCTTAAAATCCATTTGTTTTATTAAAACAATCCATGTTGAGTGGACTTTGCAACAGACCGTGGCAAATAGGAAGCTCAAACGTGGAAGACAAATTACTTGACTGCTGCTTTGGCGACGTGGCTTGGTCGTAAGGATACTGCTAGACACTGACCAAGATCAGTCAAAAGACAAATATACATGTATTCTGGAGTATTGGTCATTTTCAAAATGATTGTTCCTTCATCGAACACTATTGATTACAAGTTATACGAATGCTTTATTCTTTTCTTTAAACAAAAATATTCAAACAACTTTGCGCAACTGTGGACACAATGTTAGTTATAACCCAGAATTGCATATAGGTTACAGCGCAAATGTGGGCAAAATGTTAGTTTTAACCCTGATTAGAATATAAGTTTCATATCTTCTGATTTCCCATGTATGGTGAGATACTGAAAGTAAAATAATACTGGGTAAAAGAGTGATTTGGCCAATGAAACGATGGGGCTTTGCATGCAAAAAAAATCACCACTTATCACTTACTGTTCAATGGTTTCATACAATTTAAGTTCCAATTTAATCCTTTGAGAAATTTAGATTTGATACAAATCTTTTTATAATATATGCAAAAAATGCCGCATTGACTAAACAACTAACAGAAAATTGACTCCAATATACCCTCTACAAAACGTGGTTTGTGGAGTCTTATTATCATTAATTCACATCAATTGCTGTGAGATTGAGATGTTCAGAAATAAGTAAGGCCACGGGTGCATCATGAACCTGCGTCCAAGGCTGAGGCTATTGCTGGAGACCTGAGTAGTACCGGTTTGACATTCAGCCTGGAATCTCATTTCACTTAAGGGTCACGTATGGCGCAGTCGCACTCAGCGAGGTTTTCATGAAGGGTGTCCTCTGAAATCAAATATCAACGAAGTGAATATCTAGTTGCATCAGCAGAAGGTCATTCTTATATTTACTGCAAGGTCCAACCTTGACAACAAGTCACCATTTGACATTAAATTAGGCACAGTATAAAGAAGTGAAACTCCAGCTGCTGGAGTAGTATTGAATTATTATTATAAACAATTAGAAGGTCCTTTATTTAAGGCAAGTGACAGATTGCCCAAACAGTACAAAACAGCACAATACAAAACAACATAAACACAAATAAGAATAAAGCTGGGGTCACCGCCTAGGAACGGTCAATGCAAAGCATTGGGGTTTTAACGGGTTTTGGAGCGCTCAACCTCACACTTGGCCCAGCAATATTTATAATACATTTAAGTGTAAATAAAATTTAACCTCATAGCATTGTAACTCAAATTAAACAATAATAAAAGGGAATTAAAAAGCATTCAATTTAATTACCATTTAATTACTCAATGGTATTGAAGATGCCAGAGCAACAGAGTTACAACTTTTTGAGGAACGATGGAATGAAACTATGAACAAGTGTCATCTACATTCCTTCTTTATAGAAAAAGATTTAAAAATATAGCATCCACACAGGCCATAAACTATTCAAGACAATATAACACGGTTTTGCAATGTGACAGCACACTTAAAACTGTATAAACTGTCCGGAAAATTACGCCGATTGCATAAATTCTGATGGCATTTATGCTCAGACAAGTCGCATTTTTTTAGGCAGTTCATACACAAAAATAAATTAAGAACGAGAATGCCACCAAAATACACCCAGTAAGAAGACTTGTTTACATTGATCGTGAGTACATTGGCACACACGTTTACTGGTCATTTTTTCTTCATTAAACAAGTACAGAGAATCTGGCTTGTTACTAAACTTGTACACGAAATTCTGCCCACAAACATTAGACAACTTTCATGAAGAATCAACTAAAATTGCCTTGAAATAGTGAGCAGATGTAATAGTGGATGCCAACTGCCCAACAGCCAACATGCAGCTGCTGCTGCTTGTTCTATTATACATGAACCTTGCAGGAATAACCAGGCTAATCAGGGACAAAACTTTCCACTTTAATAGAATGTTTGTTCTTAGCAAAATCCAGTTTAGGCGGTAAGTGGTGTAGCTGTTTGGAGTCAAACTCTTTACCCATTCAACCCGTTTCCCAGTGCAAGGCTCATATCTGTTTTTAAAGCTTCTATTACTCTTATAATTACAACACAAATTTAAGTGAACATAATCTGTTATATCTAAGGCCTAAATTAAAATTGAGTTTGTTTGCCCTTTACCGACCGACCCACTTTTTACCCCCCGACCCAAAAAATTTTATTGCGATTTCTGAAAACGTATTTTTTTTATTTTCTTTTTTTTCGACGATTATAAAAGAGCCGAAAGCAATATTTATTCATGCGCGTATTTATATCCCTGTCTATTATTATCGCTCCTGACCGATCTAGGTCGCTCCAATGGTTGGAATTTCATACGCCCCAGAATAGACAGTAATGCAAGCGTCTATAACCAGCATCGCGATCGGCGGTGTTCCGTGAAAATGGCCGAACGACATCATACTTAACTATTGGTTCGCGAAAGTAGTCGGACATATACGAGTTTACGTTCGTTGTACACATGTTGTTAACGTGATCCAAGATGGCGGACAATTAAAAGAAATAACGATGCTCAGCGAGGACAAATGACTATCGAATTTATGTCGGACATCATATAATTAGTATCGATTAATGAAAAGAGCGTGTCATTCTACGATGGAGCATAGGTTTTAGATACAAATAAAACTCTCTTTTTTTTGGAAATGTATGAACTGAATGTCACAGAACAAGTGATGAAGTGTTTGAAAATTGGAATGCAGTCTACTCGCAAAGAAAAATACATATAACAGTTACAGGATTATCTTTCGAAAATGTAAAATAAAAGACAAACATGATTTGATTTATATGCAAGTGGATCTGTGTTTAATTAGATTCATGTGCATATTCTGCTTTATTATGTTTGCCACACTAAACAGTTTACTGTAATGGCATGTTAGTGAAATGGATATGTAAAGGTAAACTTATTTAATTTATTAATGTCTCTTAGCTAAATACATCGACAACACTCAAGTATATATGTTTAAAGCGTTAGTATATCCACAAACTGAAACTAACACCCTTAATTTATTTCCCCAAATCAAGTTTTCATGCTTATGTTAGTTGCAATAATACAACTCCCAGCTATTGACCCTCTGAGCTGTACGTATGTACTCATAAAAGCTCAGAGCATTCAAGAAGAAATAATGCTTTATAATAATGTTCAGTTTGCCCTTTTATGAATTTACTTTGCCATGCTGAGACTATGCACTAACTGGTCAAACACTTAAAATTGAGGCCTGTAAAAATTTCAACTGGCCTGTGAATTGTTTCTCCTGGTAGGCAAGTCTGGCCTGTAAAATGTGACGGTCTTTCGCCATGTCTGAATTTTTCCATTAAAGGCTTTGGGCTGTCTTTCTACACTCCTTCAATGCATGTTGCATGCTAATTAAGCCCAATTTAAGGGAAAGGTTTAAGTTAAAAATAAAAGCTGTCTGGCTGTTAAATAATTACAAATGCATTTGAGCAATTAACATCATATAATGAACAAATATTTGATGTAATAACACACAAGCATGCATTTGATATTAATATATGCAAGAAACAGCAAACAAGATAATGTTAAGCTACATAGGGCTTCGTACACTGCAACAGTGCTTTAATAAAAGTGTTTTAAATATTCATAGACTATTAGTGTATTAAAAATATAATTTCCCAAATAAAATAAAATAATTTTCCTACCTACCTACCCACCTGTAAAATTTAGGGTCGGTAAAGGGCAAACCAACAATATTTTAATTGTGGCCTAATCATTTAAACGGGTCGTTTCTGTTTTAATTTTTGATGAATGGCTTGGTGTAAAAATTGAACTCACTTTGCCATAGACAAAAGTAACCAAACAATGCTGAGGTTGGCATAAAAGACAATTTTGTAACTCGTGAATGAAATTAAAAACAAATGATGAATTTGCCTTGTTTTCAATTATAGAACATTTAAATTGCTTTAGAGCAAAATCTTTACATATAAGGTTTTTTTATTTTCAGCTACTTAAAAAACATATGGAATTGATTATGCTCTAAATCAATCTAAATATTCCATAATTGAAAACAATTCAAATGGTAGCTATCGATGTTCAATTTAAAATACAAATTTGAGGGTCAAGCTTGAACCTTATGCATTTTCTTCATATATATGTTACAATAGTTTGTGGCTGAACCCTTAAACTTAGATAAGATAAACTGGTCAATTAATTGAAGAGCAGAAACCCCAGTTTGCATAGGGTTTAACCTTATTTGTTAAAACTTGATTCCATCTTAAGTATTAGGCAATGCCACAGTGACCCCTTTTGCGATGGGAATAGGACTTACTTATTGAGACGTACTGGTTGTGTTGTAGTTGGGGAACGCCGTTCTCTGGGCCTGAACTTGTGAGTATAAGGCCTCTGTGAACAGATAAAAGGACCTTGGCGCATCCTAGAAATGTGTCCCTGTAAACCAAATAATTCAATGCATTCTGAAATGTTATCAATTACATTGGATGTAAATCAAGTTTGTTTGAGTAAAAAAGAAATACATTATGTTTGAAAACTCTTGATACAAATTATATATACACAAAACACTTCATACAAACATACAAACATAGACTACTATATACTGTACACTAGAAGCAAACATTTTTCATCCATCTGAAACCAATATTTATTAAGTGCACTTCAACAGCAAGACAAATTGGTAACATAATGATTTTATTAAGTTAGCAGCCATGATAGAGATTTATTAATATATAAAACGCACAAACTATTTTAATTGAAATTTGAAGTAAACAAGAGATGTGTTCGTCAGAAACACAATGCCCCCTATTGTGCTGCTTTGAAATAAAATTTCAATATATCATTCGGCAGGTTTAGAAATTATCTCCCTTTTAAAGCTTATTTCTTCCCTTGGATTGTATTTTTTTACTTTTGACCTTATAGAATGACCTTGACCTTTCACCACTCAAAATGTGCAGCTTCATGAGATAAACATGCATGTCAAATATCAAGTTGCTAGCTTCAATATTGCAAAACTTATGGCCAATGTTAAAGTTTTCGGACGGACGGACAGACTGACTGACGGACAGTTCAATTGCTATATGCCACCCTACCGGGTGCATAAAAACTGAACATTATACATAGTAAATGACAGTACCAATGTACCTTATGGATGAGGTAATCTCGGCCCCACAGCAGGAGAGTTTGGAGCCCAAGAATTAGACTGGCTTCACCATGCAGATAGGTCATGTTGAGCATTTGCCCCAAGGTCCTGGGCTAGGAAGTGTTGCTGGGCATCTGGGCCCAGCTGACCAGAGATCATGTTTTTCAGCAGGGTACCGACCTATGATTGCTAGGAACTAGCTCTTAAAACAAAATTTGGCAATTAAAATAAATATTGAAAATAAATGAAGATAATAATTTTATAAAAATGTGCTGGAGGCATTAAATAATTGTTTTACTTAAATTTAATAGAATTTAATAATTAAAGTGGATTTATTTATTGCAAGGAGAAACTGTTGTTCAAGGGCTAAATTTCAGCAGAAAAATGGGCACAACTATGCCCTGACCTATGATTAAAACTGATATCAGATTTACTTTTATTTGCTATTTATTTACCAAGTTTGATAAATTTAAAATCAAAGAATTCACATTTTATGCTAGGAACTTTTCCTTAATCAGCCAGAAAAAGGACTGACGTTAAGTGAACTATATGAGCCTCATTCTCAGATAAATAGGACTTGATGTATGCGCAGTCTGCACAGGCTGATCTGGGATGACACTTTAATAGGGCTTAATGTATGTGCAGTCTGCACAGGCTAATCTGGGATGACACTTTAATAGGGCTTAATGTATGCGCAGTCTGCACAGGATATTCTGGGATGACACTTTAATAGGACTTAATGTATGTGCAGTCTGCACAGGCTAATCTGGGATGACACTTTAATAGGACTTAATGTATGTGCAGTCTGCACAGGCTAATCTGGGATGACACTTTAATAGGACATTATGTATGTGCAGTCTGCACAGGCTAATCTGGGATGTCACTTTAATAGGACTTAATGTATGTTCATTCTGCACAGGCTAATCTGGGATGACACTTTAATAGGACTTAATGTATGTGCAGTCTGCACAGGCTAATCTGGGATGACACTTTAATAGGACTTGATGTATGTGCAATCTGCACAGGCTATTCTGGGATGACACTTTAAGCACATACATGAAGCCCCGTATCCCAGAAGAGCACCTCTCAGATACTACTTGTTGTTCTTATTGCTGCTGCTGCTGCTTTGACCGGGCCATAGACAGAGATGGAGAGAGTTCTGACGCCAAAGTTGCCACCTCAAACCCGGGAATTCTCAACAGCAACTGTTGTTAAATGGCGTCAATCACATACTGGCATAAGGTTCACATTATTTGAGAGCAACTTATCGAGGTCAGTCGCAATAAGGAACAAGTCGATGCTGGGATGGAAGTCAAACTCGTCAAGGCTCCGCTGTAAGAAGTGTTGATGAAGCCAACATGGGAGAAGATGTTTGGAGGTTTGCTACTCTGACGCAAGACGTTTTTGTGCTGAATTACTTAAGCGAAGGGGTCAGGATAGTCATCTACTTTCACTTCAACGATGTTTTTATCTTGGCGGCTTAAAGTGTTTGCTGAAAAGAAAATAGAAGGTAAACTAAAACCCGATTGGTTAAGTTTTAGTGACAAATGAATTTGCCCTGCAACAAAATACTTTACACACCTGCTTTTTTATGCCAAACGTTGCGTCTATAATTGATATTTAGAATATCGCAATTAATGATTCACCAATAAGAACTCAGAATAGCGTTGTATCAAAATGTTATGCCCAAAAAACTTAATATTGAAAATTTTGGGTTTTAAACCGCGAAAAATACATAGTAAAGTACAGTTCATAGCAATGTGTAATACTTTTTTTAACAAGAGATGTGTTTGTCAGAAACACAATGCCCCTACTGCGCCGCTTTGATTATATATTTTCTGTTTTTGATTACACCCCTTTACAAATATTTCTTCCCATGTAAAAATGATCTGTACCTTCCAAATGATAAATATAAATTATCTCTATTTTAAGCGTGTTACTTCCATTGGATTTGTTTGTTTTTACCTTTTATCTTCAGGATGACTTTGACCTTTAACCACTTAAATTTTGCAACTCCGTGAGATACACATGCATGCCAAATATCAAATTGTGATTTTTAATATTGCAAAAGTTATAGCCTATGTTCAATTTTTCAGACGGACGGACTGACAGACAGTTCAACTGCTATTTTGCCACCCTACCGGGGGCATAAAAAAACAAAAACAGGCATGACTTCAGTAATTTTAAGTGCGAGACTTTCCCCCTTAATAGTTTTGACTAAAACAACTTTCATTATGAAACTAAACAACTTTAAATGTGAGAATTAACAACTTAAAATGTAAGACTACATAAGTTTAAATGTGATACTTGGCAAATTTAATTGTAAAACAATACAACTTTTAACATGACACTATACAACTTAAAATATGAGACTGTGCACATTTAAATGTGCACAACTTATTACGCGAGACTAAACAACTTTAAATGTTAGACAATACAACACGTCATAAGACACAATACTGTAAGTATATGAGTACTTGATCAAACACGTATTACCTATGGATTAGACAGAAATGCAAAAACAGATGAAAGTCTATGGTGAATTAAGTATATGATACTCTGTCTTGCTACCAGGGGCCATTATACTAGTAATTATAGCCTATTATGGTTAAATCTATTATATGTACGTGATATTGAATCGATACTAGTTGATGTCTACATTTTATGCCATTGTTTTTGTAAGACAGACCTTAGATGTAAAGTTTAGTCACTGGCGTTGAAAGTGTTTGCATAAAGATATGAAAGCAGTGCATAATAGTGATTTTGTCTATGCAAACATCCGGTTTCTAATTTAAATAAAAATCATATTCAGTTATACGTGAACACAAATACTTATAAATTTAGAATTTTTGATTTGTATTTTAATTGTACTAAGTTTCAACATATAGGGCTTTATAAGGAAAGTGACTCATTGTTGCAATCTATCAAACACTTGTTTTGGCAAATATTGCATTGTAAATTTTAACCAGTAAATAGTTATATTTTTTTTTAGACTTTTTGAGGAATGGGGCTGAATTTAGGCCCAATTCTTGACACAATAACACTGTAAGGTCTCACCTGAAGCTCAGAAGCTGAGCTGATATGCTGGCCTCGCGGATATTGTTAAGGGCCGAGTTTGAGTTCTGATTAACTTCGGGATGAGTCGAAGGGCATACTGGACCATACAACAAAACTGTTGTCACGTTTTTAAGCCTTCTTTAGTCTCAATTCAATGCGATGCCCTTTGGGCTCGGAGTGCAAAACCGTATACGTGTTTACTTTTAGCAACTTGTTTTCAATAATGTGGGAATTCGCGTCTGAGGCACACCACATGAATATATTGTGCGCTGAGGATAGTCCGTAACCCTTCTACTGTCCTAACTATCTACAGCAGATATACTTCTGAATGAATAGTTTCAATTGTTCCTTGATTTGCTCTCGTTCCTCGCTGAATATATAGCTGTCTTATAAAGAATTAAACAAACTATTCAACGTTTAATCCTTCGTGAGATTCTTCGTGATGTCCACAGTGAGAACTAACTGTTAGCGTTTCCATAAGTACTGCTATAACGTCTCGCTTCTGTAACACTCATCCCACTCGGGCACTAAAGCTAAACAAAACTACTCGGGCTTGCTTGGGGAAATCTCAACACAGACATTTCAGCTGTTCATAACAGCGCGTGAAAACTTGACGTGCTGAGGATTTATTGCAGAACAGACTTGTGTTATGATGCTGACCCTTTGTGGCCGGAGGTCCAGTGGGAGGAGCTAGGGATCAGGGAAGGCAAAGGATCATTTAGTATTGGGGCTCCTGCAGGCCGGACTGGTGCTGTTGCTTGGCCAACTGGATATCAATGCTGGTGCTCACCTGAAAACAACAACACTAGAGTGGGGGATATGAACTTGTAACACATTTTTATATTACAATGTATAATACACTACATATATGCCTCTTGATTGGATGTGAAGGTTTTCAACAGCAAAACATAATTATCTGAATTTCTAATTTGGAATTTAATTGGTGCCTTGTCCTAAATAGCAATTAATGAAAATTAATGCAATTAAACCATTTCGTATTAAAACATTAAAAGTGTTGGCTAATGCTTTAATAACCTGTAAATTCATAATAATTATTCTTACTTAACTTTCAGTGTAATTTTATAAGCCAAATTGCCGCTCATCAATATTAGAAGCTTTTGTCCCAGATTAGCATGTGAAATCCACATAAGCAAATCAGGGAGGACACTTTCTGACGATACTGGATGTTCACAAAAGAAGATACTTATTTTCAACCAAACATACCTTTAAAGAGGTAATTGTTGTCCCTAAGTAGCCTGTGCGGACTGCACAGGCTAATCTGGGACTACAATCTAAGCACATGCATGAAGCCCTATTTTTCCACAGCGTGGCTCATTGATGTTTTTAGCCAGTTTTTTTCCTATATAACAACAAAACAGAATGGAAAATCATCTTGTTAAAAATAATTAATTGTTTATTGTACTCATAATCATAATCATAATCATAATCTGTTAACTTTTACAATTCTTTCACAGAGGATTCACTGTTGATACAAGTTTCAACAAGCAAATTCTTTGAATTGATATCCCCCGCCAATATGCTTCTGGACACAAAAGTGTTATATTTGACACTCAAAAAAGCATTTTTCAAGATACAAAGGGCCATAGCTCCGTTATTAACAGATGGTGTACAATGCCATTTGGCGTGCATCATTCTCTTATCCATATATATACTCATACCAAGTTTCAATGCAATCCGCTTAAGCACTTCCAAGATATGGCTCCGGACGAATGGACGGACGGAAAGACGGACGGAGGGACAACGCCAAAAAAATATCCCTTCACCTATGGCTGGGGATAATAATAAATGGGAGGCAACAACTTCATATTAATGTATTCCCAAAGTTACAAAAACACACACACCATTTTTACCATGCCTTTACAGGTCTTTGGTGTTAAACTCTGTTTAAATTCACACTAGACAACAGTTCCAAAGTAAGCCATCATGTCATAAAAGTTGTAAGAAATATTACAAATTAATAAAATATGAAACAATTTAATGGCAACAACTCACTGCTGGTACATATTGACAGTTCTCTCCCTTGTTAGTGTAAGCTAAATTAATTAAAGGCCACAATATACTAAATGATTTCCCTATATAATTCAATGTAAAAGCGACAAATTAAAGAGAAAATAAATGCAACATTTAGAACATAGAGACCACCATAACCATACTTTTTTCTGAAAGTTCATTCTAAGCTGAATCGATTTAAGCAATAAAAAAGATATGTCATGTTAAAACCAAACATTAACTTTACTCAAATCAAACTCTACTTCTTTTGCACCTTAAATTTTCCGGTCATTTTCTAGTGCAATGTAACTGTTTTCAGGTCAAACTTGTACTTAACCCTTTGCATGCTGGGAAATTTGTCGTCTGCTAAAATGTCGTCTGCTGAATTTCTAAAATTAGCATTTTCTTCGATTTTTTTTCAAAGAATACTATCAGAATAGCAAACAGTTTGGATCCAGATGAGACGCCACGTTCTGTGGCGTCTCATCTGGATCCAAACTGTTTGCAAAGGCCTTCACAACTCGGTTCCCGCACTGTAAGGGTTAAGTCTCTAACTTTATCATATGTCAGGGATTAAGCAGTGAGCACCTTTTCTTTCCCTTTCAATATATCCAAGAGATAAAGCCAGAACACCAGTCTAAAGTGTAAAACATGGCTTCGAGTAAAATATGATTTTTTTTAGAGAGTACAGCCCTACATGAAACTATTATTTAGTATAATGTAACCTATAAGACAACCTGAACTGTTTAAAACGCAAAAAATATGCACTTCCTTATCATTTTTCATCTATCCTCAATGTGTATGCCAAACTTCAGATTGATCTTTTACGTAGAAATGTTTGAACAATGAAAATTATTATAATAATGCCTGATAAGACATATGGCTTCCATTGTCGGTGCTTAGATTTATAAAGGGCTTTCAAGAGCAAATAATATTAACTTATATAACAGAATACAGTAAATATACTGTAAACATCTTATATGCTATATCGTAGAAGAAATATAATATTATTAAAACGTGTTTAAGCTTCTTTCAGTGCGAATTTGTGAGTTTAGAGTTGCTCAATACGAGATTCTGTACTTTTTATTATCCCCTGCCATAGGCGGAGGGATACTGTTTTGGCGTTGTCTGTCAGTCCTTCCGTCCATCTGTCTTTCCGTCCGTCCACCCGTCTTTTCGGAGCCATATCTTGTAAGTGCTTTGGCGGATTTCATTGAAACTTGGTATGAGTATGCATATGGATAAGAGAATGATGTACCCCAAATAGCATTGTACACCATCAGTTAATAACAGAGTTATGGCCCTTTGTATCTTGAAAATGCTTTTTGTGTGTCCGGAGCCATATTTTTGAAGTGCTTTGGCCGATTTTATTGAAACCTGTAATGCGTATATATATGGATAAGAGGATGATGCACGCCAAATGGCATTGTACACCATCTGTTAATAACAGAGTTATGGCCCTTTGTATCTTGAAACAATGTTGTTTTGAGTGTCAAATATAATACTTTTGTGTCCAATAGCATATTGGCGTGGGCTATCAATTCAACGAATTTGCTTGTTTAAATCATTTTCCCATACAAATTTTCCCATTTAATTATTTTTATTTACACTTTTCAATACTCGTTAACTCCATGAAACAAAATGCATTTATTACATGTTACTAGCAAGAACGCATAATATCCCGTGAAAAAAAGGTGGTTTTATGTAAATCGTGCTCCTTTGTGACTTGGCCTGTTTTGACAAAAAAAACAACACTGTATACACAATGAAAACTTAACACCTCCTCACAAACAGACTCTATACGGCATTAGATGGAATAGATTCCAATCAAATAGGCTTAATTAAATATCTCACAGCTTTATAAAAACTCAAGGCTTGCATGGGGATGACAGAAATTATTGCAGTGTTGTGTTTTTGAGGTGTCTGTATCGGTAAGTTGGAAAACATCGAGCTGGAGAAGGGTTTGAGTTATTGATCATCAAGTAAAATAAGTTGTACTGAAAACACGATATACGCAAGAATAGACGCCATTTTACCTTCTGTGAAATCATATCATATCATTCTCGTCCACTTCACTTATTTATACACTGCAAAAACATTATTATTCGCGGGACATTATTTTTTATTGATTTTAAGGGTTGAACGATCCACAAATTAAATACAAACACACTGGAAAATAACTGACACAAATTCCATATTTATTGTTTCCAAACTGAGAAAGTCACGCATTAACTACCACGTCCATGAAAGTCTTTTTTTAACCACAAAATAACATGCAGACAAATTTATATGATTTTACAAAAAACAAACAATTTAAAAGGATATTTTACCTTATGTAAATTCATACTATTCTCTTCCACCTCATCTTAATAAACAGGAAATACACAAGCAGGGCTTTTCCTTGAGTATTTATGGGTCTGTTAAACGAACCCATACCCAAAGCGTGTTATATGCTGTTCCTTATGAAAATTATATCTCAATTATGTTTCAATTAGATCTAACAAAGTTTAAAACTATTATAATAGGATTTTATTCCTATAATTTGAAGTAAAATTAAAACTTATTAAATGTGTTTTCCCAAATCAATGGACTTTTAGCACGAAACAAATTCAAAATCCCAAAACTGCATTTTTTCCCAAAGTGGCCAAGAAAAGGCCTGACAAAGCGTCTCTTTTACCTTCTGCGTCATGCTTGTCCCCCACATCCTCAGCATCGTTGTCCCGACTGTCAGCAGCAACTGGAGCAGTAGAATAGCTCGATGTATTTCTTGTATGTATATTTAGGACTTACACACATTGATATAAATGCAATAAAAATCAATAAGACATGTTTAACATCATAAAATATGGCAAATTAATAAATCTCACATTAAGTGTTACCTTTCTGTAAACATTGCATAAAATATCAATACATACTCCTCCAAAGATTACTTAACAATGTCATATTTTATTAAAAGAGTATTAATCCATATACATTTCTTACATGGCATGGTGTTTATAGAAATGAAAGTCTAAAAATAGCCTCAGTTGCTATGTACATGTGCATATATGTAGAAATATTAAATTTTCAGTTGAAATGCTTTGTTTTTTCATGCAAAGTTTACAAGAACTAAATTTTAGGACCATAATGACACAAACGTTATGACAACATAACATAATATGCATTACATCTAATGTTCTCACAAAAACCCTCACATTGTGTAATCAGATAACTATATGTGCACATAAATTATTTGTATCTTTAACTACACACTTAATGTTGTATTGTAACATCACACACTACTATTTTCGTATGCTAACCAACATATTGTCATTGAAATACTAATCACTAATTACAACAACTAATACATACATGTACACACTATTCCACTCTGAACACCATGATGTTGTTCCCCAGCTGTCCCACAATGATGGATGATGTTGTGCTGCAGTAGCAGACTGACCGTGGGTACCACACTCCATCTTCCCAAGTAGCAAGATTAGCCAGCTTACTCTCTCCCTCCCAGCCCACCTGTAGTACAGTGTGGGACTGGTATCCACAGACCAGCACCTGGCCTGCAGGGGTCACATGTAGACCACCTGGCCACTCTAGTGCTGGGTCTGAGTATGTAGCCAGGAGTGTGCCATCCCTGGCCAGGGTGAGAAGCTTGTCCTGCCAGTAGCTGGTGATGTACAGCCTGTCTCCTGTGGGACTCACAGCACACTTGTCTAATGCTAAACAGAGTAACATCAAGATATTGAATTACTGTCAATGTTAAATAATCTTATTAAACATACTGCAGTGATATTGTATTACGCATATGTTGTTATAAATAAGCCTTTACACATCTAAAATATATGCATACATTTCAATGATTCAATAGTTAAGCGTGACAATAAACTTCAGTAGCAGAGCTATTGTGTTAACGTTTGACATGTTGAAATGCGACTGGTGAGTTAGATAAGAATTGAAGCAAAACAATTACACAGATGGAAACAATTACACATACAGAAACAATTGCACAGTTCAATCAACAGTTTATACCATGTTACTATGTGCAGCATGAATAGATTTCCCACACATGTATACATGTGATAACTATGTACATGTACTGAAATAAGTGAAATTGACCAAAGCAGTTATAATTCATGTGCCGTGTTACAACATTATTTGTGTTTTTCAAGTGTTTATATCAAAAAAAAATAATATTCAAAACAGCAGTTATTGACACTTTTCTAGCTAGTTAGTTACCAAACCAATTTCAACAGCAAAATGTTTAAATGAACATAGATCTACTACTATAATTGCAATGAAATTAATACATACATTTGAACACTTCATAAAAGAATACAACCACAAGAGTACCTTTGTTATATGGTGTTATGAAATTATTCAATTTATCAAAGATATTGTACATGTACAATCATTTAAAAACCACAAAATTAGGACTAGGTCAGAAAGTGTCTCACTGCCAGGAACTCAGTTTCTATTTATAGACATGTCATGTAGTGACAGTCAAAGTACTTCATTACTCATGTTTATAAATCAATATTTCTGAATCTTGTTTTGGCTACAATGTACTGTAGTATTCAAAGGGCACATATGAATTATAGGACAAAATTTTTATAATACATCAGCGGGTTTTCTGCTATGACATCTGATTTTTATTTTATTTTCATCTCACAAAGTATATAACTATAATTTATATGATTTAAAAAAAAAAGATAAAGGCCTTATGGGTCAATATCTGTTGATTAAAAAAATAAATCCCAATTCGGTTCATTTAGTCAATAAAAATTCCCAAATTTGTCATTGTATGGATTTAAAATAACACAATTTGACTAGACTCCTTTTCCCACAATGGCTAGAAAAATCCCTGTACATAATATAAATATAAATATTATCAGGATGGATTCACCATGATTCTTACCGGTATTATAACCCAAAGCTTCATAGAGTCTGCAGATCAGTTTGCCATTCAGCGTGTATTTGTACAGTTCTTTACCAGAGGTGACAAAAAGGTCTCCATTTTGATGGGCAATACCTCTACATTCATGTTGTAACTGAAACTTCCTGCCAGGAACAAGCTTTCCCTGGTTGACAGTAATAAACTGGACCTCATGTATGTTTCTAGTATTCACAGTCACTGCAACCTCACTAGGTGTGATCTGACATATATCCTGTGGCTCAGCATTCACATCCCAATGACTCACCACCTTGTACTGCTGGCTCAGAAGCTTGACTCTCTTATTATCCCTGTCTGCAACCACGACCTGTCCATCTGGGACAGCACACATGCCTGTGATATGACATTCATATGAATATGGTATTCTCACATTGTGCTTAGCATTACTCTGGACATTAAACGCCTTGCCTGACTTTCCCAGCAGAGTCAGTGCCTGCTGTATTATATGCTTACATTTTATGCTGGCTATAAGGCAGAGCTGCTTATGATCTCCAATTTTCTGAACAATTTCATGGAATTGTGACAAGTCATTGTGAACACTGGTGCATTTATGAATAGAACTTGTAACTGACCCTTTAATGCTTATAACTTCATCTTTCATCTCGTTAAGTTCCTTCGCAGTAATATTATCAAATTCATTCACGATAGAGAGAACACTCCTACACATCTCTTCTTTTAAATATTGCTCATTATCACCTGATGTACCCACAGAACTATTATCACATTCATCTATATAAGTATTTAAATTGCCACGCATTTGCTCTATCATAACTGCACTATGTTCCTTGTATGTTTTCTGCAATGACTGAATGCTGGCCTTCTGACTGATCTGCAGGGTTTTAATTTCCCCCAGGACAGTTTCCAGCTCCACTGACATCCCCTCCAGGCCAGTGGGCTGCGAGTTGGTCAGCTCCGAAATATGGGTCACTTTACTGCACTGGCTGAAATAAACATGTACCAGCAAGGAATAGTCAGTGATATTATGTAATGCTTCAAACAAGTATAAAGTGTCAAATAAAAACATACATGGACAATAAATTAACGCTTCTTGGGCTGAATATGGGGGTATATAGATTTGCACTTTTCCATCCATCTGTGTGACTTTTCTGTCATATATAACTCAACATGTATCCCTGCAACTTTACAAGTACAGTAACCAGGCATGTGAGCTAATGCTCACCTCTATATGTTGTTTCTGTTGTTTTCATCATAATTGTAGTAATGTCTCATATTTATACATAAATGACATTTTAGAATATGTGAAGAGTGTAAAATAAACAGTATTGCTAGAAGAGGACTAACACTTTACATAAATATTTATCATTGTGTAATTTTACCCACATGCATAGTTTGATGTCTTTTGTCAACATACCCAGAGTTATGGCCCCTGTTTAGCAAAGAAATCACATTTAAAATTGTGTTGTGAGTAACTCAAAGAGTACAGCTGATAGAGGGATGAACAATTCTTAAAGTATAACCCACAGGGCCCTCACACTACTTTGGGGGAAGGGGTCCGCAGCCCTTAGGAGGGGGAATTTTCGCGGCGTTTCCCTTTTTGGGGGATTTTTTACTCACTCTCTCATTATTTCATTTGTACATGTTTGCACTATATCCATTGCATTTTTCATAATTTAGTATGTTTGAAAAGATTAAATTGAAACAGAATTGAGATATAATAATCATGAGACACATCTTTCTAGTATACTTTTCAGGTGGGACTGCCACCGAAATTCGGCGGCAGATTTGATAGATTGTGGGCCCTGACCCACCATGTAAAAGTATGCACCTTGATATTTTTTTTAAGTTTTTTTTTTAAATAAGAAGAGTTATGTGACAATCCATTTAACCAAACGATAATATTTTTTCAATTGTGAGAAGCGTTACTCAAATAGAGGGATACTTCTACAGTTACATAGTAATTGTCAGGTTAACGTGTGCAACTCCATATGTTTGTTCATAATTTAAAGACATTTGTGCAGTTGTGGGCCAAATTGGATTGTAGAGGTATCCATGTACTAAGAATACATTTCTAGTAGTTTATATTGTTTTCAGTTTAAGTGTCATTGTACACCTTGACCAAACTATCCATAATAACACATGCAAGAAAAGATCATTAATGCTCTACCATCCCACAAAAAACAAGCATGACGTATATTAAATGTCTATTCCCAAACTCAGTATGTACAATCTAGCCTGTGATGAAGACGCAATTGTTATATGTTTGAATGGTCAGGTAAGCGTATGCAACTCCATATGTTTGTTAAAAATGTTCTTTATTATTCTTAAATTATCATCCAGAAACCATTTTACTATTTCTAGTCACTGTGACCTAGACCTTATACCTAGTGACCTGAAAATCAATAGGGGTCATCTGCCAGTCATGATTGATGTACCTATGAAGTTTTATGATCCTGGGCGTAAGCTTTCTTGAGTAATCATAAGAAAAACCATTTTTCTAAGTTGAGTCACCGTGACCTTGACCTGAAAATCAAAAGGGGTCATCTGCGAGTCATGATCAATGTACCTATGAAGTTTCATGATCCTAGGCATAAGTGTTATTGAGTTATCATCAGGAAACCATTTTACTATTTCAAGTCACCGTGACCTTTGACCTTGTGACCTGAAAATCAATAGGGGTCATCTGCCAGTCATGATCAATGTACCTATGAAGTTTTATGATCCTTAATAATGCCTTAGCGTTCTTGAGTTATCATTTGGAAACCATCTGGTGGATGGACGGACGGACCGACCTACCGACATGTGCAAATAAATATACCCCTTCTTCTTCGAAGCGGGGGGTATAAAAATGTGCATGGCTTTAAATCAAAGCATGCTCTAAGTATCATTTGGAAATGATTGGTCTACAAACCAACAACAAACAGACCAAAGGAAAACTGCAAATTAAAATAACCCCAAATCTTAAAGGAGATCCTCTATTTCTATATAAAGTGTCAGTATTAACAATCTAGCCTGCCTTGAGCAGCTTATGACATGCAACCTGGTCTACTATCTCCTAATAGGTTTATTTGTAGTTTAACCAATTGTGATTATTTTGCTTTTGTTGTTGTCACTTGATCTATTCGTGGTCAAGAAAAGACCCCATTGTAAAAATGTGTTTAAGGAGGATCCAAGACATTGGCCTATTGTATATTTATTTGTGATATTGACATTTCTTACAGTAGCAAGCCTAAAGTCAATGATTTTTAAAAAAATTGGGAAAAACACATGTATGATTAATATTTTTTAATTAACTTTATACTACACACAATAAAAACAAGTGTTCTACGGTCGGAGACATATGCCCACTTATTGTGACAGTGACCTTAACCTTTGACCTAGTGACCCTAATTTCGATAGGGGTCATCTACTGTCCAAGGCCAATACACATGGGAAATATAAAGCTAATCAGTCGATTAGTTGACGAATTATTGATCAGAAACGCTTTTCCCACTTATTGTGCCAGTGACCATGTCCTTTGACCTAGTGACCCCAATTTTGAGAGGGGTGATCTACTGTCCAAGGCCAATGCACATGACAAGTATCAAGCCAATTGGTGAATCAGTTTACCAGTTTTTCATAAAAAACTATTTCACATTTAGTGCGTAACTAATTTCACTAGGGCTCATGTACTGTCCAAGGTCAATGTACATGAAAAATATCAAGCAGGTTAGTGACCTTGACCATTGACCTAGTAACCTCAATTTTGATAAGAACTGTCCAAGGCAAATGCACATGTGAAGTATCAAGTTAATCAGTCAATTCGTTGATAACATATTGAGCAGAAACCACTTAATGTGATAGTGGCCTTGACCTTTGAACAAGTGACCTCAATTTCAATAGGGGTCATTTACTGTTCAAGGCCAATGCAAATGTGAAGAATCAAGCCAATCAGTCAATATGTTGAAGAGTTATTGATCGGAAACCTTGTTCACACATAGTGTTATAGTAACCTAGACCTTTGACCTAGGGATCCCAATTTCAAAAGGGGTCATGTACTGTCCAAGGCCAATGCAGAAGCGAAGTATCAAGCCAATCGATTAATTTGTTGATAAGTTATTGATTGGAAACCATTTTCACACTAAGTGTAATAGTCACCTTGACCTTTAACCTAGTGACCCCAATAGGGCTCATGAACATTCCAAGGCCAATGCGTATGTGAAGTATAAAGCCAATCAGTCAAACAAGAGGCAAATGAGGGCCTGAATTGCTCTACTGATATAAGCACTGTGCAAGTTTGGAAAGAATAAGATGGAAACTGTGTACTTAATTGCGCAAACAATGCTAATTTTCTCAAATTCAAAGGGAGATTAATGTGTACTTATTTTTCCGATACTGCTCATATTCAATATGGTTCAAGTCATCGTTGATATAAAGAAACTGTACAAATTAGGAAATAATTGGATGAAAATTGTGGAATTAATTGAGTGAACAAGTGGGATTTCAAAATTTTCTCATACTCAAGGCGAAGTCATTCTGGACTTATTGCTTCGATATTGCTCTTTTTTAAAAAGAGTTTGAGTCCTCATTGATACAAAGACACTGTGCAAGTTCGCTAAGAATTGGATGAAAATTATGGACTTAATCACATAAAAAACTGAATTTTCTTGTTTTTTCTCAAATTCAAGCAGAGATACTTCTGAACTCCGATAACTCCGATATTGCTCATTTTCCATAGGGTTTGACTCATCATTCAGATAAAGACACTGTGCAAGTTGGGAAATTATTGGATGAAAACTGTGGACTTTATTGTGCAAACAATATAAAGAAGTGAAACTCCAGCTGCTGGAGCAGTATTGAATTTTCATTAAAAACAATAAGTTGGTCCTTTATTTAAGGCAAGTGACCGATTGCCCAAACAGTACAAAACAGCACAATACAGCACAATACAAACCAACATAAACACAAAATATGAATAAAGCTGGGGTCACCGCCTTGGAACGGTCAATGCAAAGCATTGGGGGTTTAAACCTGGTTATAGAGCGCTCAACCTCACACATGGCCCAGCAATATTCAAAATACATTCAAGTGTAAATAAAATTTAACGTCATAGCATTGTAACTCAAATTAAACAATAATAAAAGGGAATTAAAACGCATTCAATTTAATTACTATTTAATTACTCAATTGCATTGAAGATACAAGAGTAACAGAATTACAACTTTTTGACCAACGATCAAATAAAACTATTAACAATTGTCAACTACATTCCTTCTTTATAGAAAAGATTTGAGAATGTAGAATCATAGAATTAATATCTCAGATAATCATCGCGCAAATACAGGAAGAAGCAGCAATAGCCTTATATCACAATTTTCTCAAACTCAAGGGGAGATAATTATGGACTTTTTACTCTGATGTAACCCATTTTCAATAGGGTTCGAGTCCTCATTAATATAAAGACACTGAACAAGTTTGAAAAGGATGAAAACGATGAAAACCACTCCATGACATAAGCTCTTTAGGCCTTCGGCCAGTAGAGCTAATAATTGATAAGCCATTGATCGGTAACCATTTTCACTCTTTGTATCAAAGTGAACTTGACCTTTGACCTAGTGAACCCAATATTGTTAGGGGTCAACTACTGTCCAAGGCCAATGCACATGTGAAGTATCAAGCCAATCAGTCAATTTGTTGACGAGTTATTGATCTGAAACGATTTTCACACTTAGTGTTATAGTGACCTTGACCTTTGACATAGTGATCCCAATTTCAATAAGGGTCATCTACTGTCAAACGCCAAGCACATGTGAAGTATCAAACCAATTGGTCAATTGATTGACAAGTTATTGATTGGAAACGAACTGGTCTACCGACATTCAGACTGGTCTACCGACAGACATCCAGTATAACAATACACACAATCAATAGGAGCCTTACAGTAACCACCTGCACTACTCTTTATAACAATCGATAGGGCCCTGAAATCAATCGCATGTACATGTACTAGTCTTTCTAACAGTTCATAGGGCCCTTAAGGCAATCATCTTCACTACTCTTTATAACAATACATAGGGCCCTTAAATCAATTGCATGTACTAGTCTTTCTAACAATACATAGGCCCCTTAAATCAATCGCATGTACTAGTCTTTCTAACAATTCATAGGGTCCTTAAGGCAATCATCTGCTCTACTCTTTATACTAATACATAGGGCTCTTAAACAAATCACATGCACTTAACTCTGTATAACAACCCATAAGACTCTTAAAAATCACCTGAACAACTCTTTTTAATAATTCATAGGGCCATTAAGACAACCACCTACACTACATCCATAGGGCTCTTCAACCAATCACCTGCACTACCATTTATGACAATACATATGGCTCTTAAACCAATTACCTACATTTCTCTTTATAACAAGCCATAGGACCCTAAAACCAATCACCTGACCAAGTTTCATGAAGAATTAACAGTAAATCTGGCTTTAAGAGTGTTAACAAGGCTTTACTATAGCCATACATAGCCATAAAATGAAAAATGATCCGCTCCGTGGTGGTCATGTTTGTCCAGTAATCGTTCATATTTCATGGACGACACATAGTTAGAACAATGTTCATTACTCTAAAATGACTGATGTGTAGCCTATCATTCAATATCTCTTCATGCGCGTATTGCCAAGATGACGAGTTTTGCATTAACTACCATTTTCTCGTGTCACGCATGGGACAAGTCCGTCCCTCCCTATTTATGTTGGTTTCTCTGCATAATGTAGGATAAAATATTCAACAACACCATAAATCAGTTTCTAGTCCAATTTAATGTCAGACTTAACTAATATTTCAGTTATACAAATACGTTGTGATTGCTACATGATTGTGTCTTTTTTTCCATCTGTACACCTCTAGGTCTAAACGCTAACTAACTATTTCCCTCTAACATTCGCCCCGTGAAACTCAGTTATGAATTCCATTGGTCAGTCTTCTAAATAAGCTGATTGGCTAGATTACTAAGAATCCCATTGGTCAGTCTATGCGTTGCTTGACCAATACAAACATACCCGGCCTTGTGTCAACAGCATCGTTCCCTTTTTGTTGTTAAACATACACCAGATATAAATATTTAATCTTTTGACTGTCATGTATACTCGCTATTGATAAACTTGTCAATATTTCTTACATAAAGAAAACCCAAATATTTCACCTAATTTCCTATCATTATTCGACATGTTTTTCAACAAACTGGAACCATTTATAAACTGGTCCAAGATATCATTGGGACAAATCTTCTGGATAATAGTCATGATGATCGGACAATAAAGGTGGACTCTAGAGTGTTAACAAGGTTTTACTTTAGCCAAAAAAGGCCATATGCCCTGCTTCCTGGGGACCATGTTTTTCAACCAACCCTAATCATTTTTTGAACTCATCCCAGATATCATTGGGATAAATCTTGTGACTGAGTTTCATGAAGATCAGACATTTAATGTGGCTTAAAGATTGTTAACAAGGATTTACTAAAGCCATATTTAGCTATATAATAAAAAATGCCCCGCCCCCTGGCGGCAATGTTTTGCAACCAACTTAAATTTTTTTTGGACTAGTTGAAAATAACATTTGGACACATTTTTTGTTTTCATGATTGATAGACATTACATGCGATCTCTAGAGTGTAAGCATTTAGGTTTTACAATAGCCATATAAGATAAAATGCTCCGCCCCCTGGGGGCCATGTTTTAAAACCAATCGGAATAATTCTCAAACTCTTCCAAGATATCATTGGTACTATTCTTCTGACTAAGTTTCATGAATTCGGACAATAAAAGTGGCCTCTAGAGTTTAGGGTAGAGTGTTAACAAGGTTTTACTATAGCCATATATGGCCATATTATAAAAAATGCCCTGCGTCCTGGTGGCCATGTTTTAAAGGGGCCTTTTCACACTTTGGTTAATTTACAAAATAGAAAAAAATTGTTTCAAATTCGCAAATCTCCCTTGAAGTTATGATATTTGAGAGGAAACAGTAATACATAACATTAACCATGCTCTAAAATGGACCCCCATCCAAGCGCTTGAGTAATGGATGGGGGGCATTATTGAAAAATAAGGTCGGAGGCCGAAAATATGCAAGCATATCACTCCAGTGACCAGTCTATTTCGCTACTTTAAGTACAAAATGAAATTTTGTGACGAATTCACACGTGACCACAGTTTTATAAACACCGCACCTTGCACGAAGAAACTCATAGGTTTTAAATTGACATTGACCTGATTGTTGTAATATGCAGCCAACACATTGACCTGATTGTTGTAATATGCAGCCAACACATTGACCTGATTGTTGTAATATGCAGCCAACACACTGACCTGATTGTTGTAATATGCAGCCAACAAATTGACCTGATTGTTGTAATATGCAGCCAACACATTGCTCAGATTATGTATTATTCATGTAGTAGTACTGGTGACATACACTCCACATTTAAATTGCAGAGTATGTAAAAATCACAATACTGTACGAAGGTGTTTTAAATGTAGCTGATTCAATCATATATTAAAGTTAACTTAATTTAAGACAAATATTAAAAGCCAACAATCTGATCAAAGATGACGAAAACCCTTACTGTATTATTAATGTTCTAATATTTTACCTGTCTACATGTATTCATGTTACTTGATTTAACAACATGAGATAATGCATATCATTAGGTGAAGTGAAGATAAGATAATCTAACCAGCATCTCATGTTATCTGTTGATTTTGCCATTTTTAGAACATGGTATTCTTGAACCATTTGTACTTTGTCCTTATGCATGAATACAGATACAGGTTGCAAAATATTTGTCCAGGAATCATCTAATATTATTGTGCCTGTAATTTCAATCTTTGGGTTGATTGCATTTCACATTTTTCAAATAATGACACAATATGAATAAATTATAAAAAGTCAAGTAGTTCTTACAATTAAAGTTATTTTGAACCAGTATTAACTGAAAATGGCTGCAAATATGTTTTATTTATGTTAATGTTTTAGCCTAATTGATTATGTTATTTTCATTTTATTTCTGACTTAAACACACTGCATTAACCATTTGACGAGACTTTGGGCTAAATGTATTAATGCAATCTTATTGACTCCATTTTATAATGAATTACCTTATATTGTAATTAATACCACTACTTATATCTATATAATTGCCAACAAGGGCTGTTTGTAAAACATGCATGCCCCCCATATGGGCTCTTCGTTGTAGTGACAGCCATTGTGTGCATATGTTTTTTTGTCACTGTGACTTTAACCTTTGACCTAGTTACCTGAAAATCAATAGGGGTCATCTGCGAGTCATGATCAATGTACCTATGAAGTTTCATGATCCTAGCCATAAGCGTTCTTGAGTTATCAGCCGGAAACCATTTGACTATTTCGGGTCACGGTGACCTTGACCTTTGACCTTAAGTGACCTGAAAATCAATAGGGGTCATCTGCAATCATGATCAATCTACCTATGAAGTTTCATGAGCCTAGGAATAAGCGTTCTTGAGTTATCATCTGGAAACCATTTTACTATTTCTGGTCATCGTGACCTTGACCTTTGACCTAGTGACCTGAAAATCAATAGGGGTCATCTGCGAGTCATGATCAATGTACATATGAAGTTTCATGATCCTAGGCATAAGCGTTCTTGAGTTATCATCCGGAAACCATTTTACTATTTTGGGTCACCGTGACCTTGACCTTTGACCTAGTGACCTGAAAATCAATAGGGGTCATCTGCCAGCCATTATCGATCTACCTACGAAGTTTCATGATCCTAGGCATAAGCGTTCTTGAGTTATCATCTGGAAACCATTTTACTATTTCGGGTCACCGTGACCTTGACCTTTGACCTAGTGACCTCAAAATCAATAGGGGTCATTTGCGAATCATGATCAATGTACCTATAACGTTTCATGATCCTAGACCCAAGCGTTCTTGAGTTATCATCCGGAAACCACCTGGTGGATCGACTGACAGACCGACATACCGACAGAGTCCGACCGACATGTGCAAAGCAATATACCCCCTCTTCTTCGAAGGGGGGCATAATGAAAACAATGTTAACCCTTTACCACTTAGATACGTATTTTAACGCATTTGTAGTCGCTTAGAAATGTCAAATCTAATTAAATGCCTTTCTTACTAGATCCAAATTTAAAAGCTTCATTTCCAATCCTTAGTTACTGATGAGCTGCAAACAGCATAAACCCTGAACAACTTGCGAGTTACTGGCTGTTCTGGATTTATGCTTTTTACAAATAGCAATGTTCACTTTTCTTTAGGTGGGAAAGGGTTAAATAAAAGGTATGGTTAAATAGAAAATATAATTAAAGATTTTGTGTATATAAATTCAAACTGTTTAATCAGACTACTATTAACCCTGACATGAAAGGTTTAAGATTCATTGCAATGATATGGAACTTGTAATCTGTGATGCTACTTTCTCAAATCGTCTACACACAAGGGTATTTACTTGATATTTGTAGTTACTTTATTGTATCCCCCGGACAGTTTTTTTTATTTTGATCATGTGCATATTTCCTCAGTGTGTAATTAAATTGCAATTAAACTGAATTCAAATTGTATGTAATTGTATTTCTAATCTGATAAATGCTATAACTTTGATTGTTATTGCTAATGTGTATTCACATGCGTGTACAAGTGATTAATAATGGACTAAATATTAGGTTCAGCAAGCCATCTAAGAAGACAGTAAACTCAGCAGAAAGAGGCTTTGCATGTTTCTTAGACAAGAGAGCCATGATGGCCCTTTATCGCTCCACTGTTTTTTATGCGAAAAAAAACGTGCAATGTGCATGGGTTGAAATGTACTTAAGCATGTGACTTTCTCTTTCTATCCCTCGTCCCACTGGGCGCTTAAAAGTTGGAAGGGTGAGCTTTTTAATATATGGAAAAAGTTACAACCGTGTTAACTAAACAGACTAAAAAGCCCGGGCATTGTTGCACAGGTCCTTTGCTTATAACATAGGTACATTTATCTCTCCAACAGATATTGTCGTTCTTTCTATTTCACATATTTTTAGATGCTGAAGATCAAATCTACGCATTTGATTTGAAACAGATTCCCAAGACCCATAGGAATCAAAATGCCTTAATCCCAAACGACACATTTTTGACTTTCTCAATGTGAAAGAGGTTAAAGACGACAATTAAATTGTAATGGAATATGAAGGAAATGATCAGGTAGGATAGAAATAATTGTGATAAAAGGAGAAATTGCTCATCTTGAGCATTTTTTTTTTCGGGGGGGGGGGGGGGGGGGGGGGGGGGGGGTTGGGGGGGTAGGTAGTGGGGAATGGGAGTGGGGTATAATGTGGGTCGTGGTAATTTATGAGATGTTTGAAAAAAAAAAATTGGGGGGGGGTGGGGGGTAGGGGGATGGGGGAGATAGGGGGGGGGGCATAATGTGAGGTGTGGTAATTAATAAGATGTTAAATAAAAAATAAAAAAATATAATATTTTTTTTGGGGTGTGGGGGGTAGGGGGGTGAGGGGGGGTATAAAGTGGGGTGTGGTTATTTATAAGATGTTTAAACAAAATATTTATTTTTTTTTTTTGGGGGGGGGGGTGTGGGGGGGAGGGGGGAGGGGGGTTGGGAGTGAGAGGGGGGTATAATGGGGGTGTGGTAATTTATAAGATGTTTAAAAAAAATTGGGAGGAGGTGGGGGGAAGGGGGGTTGGGGGTGAGAGGGGGGTATAATGTGGGGTGTGGTTTTATTAGATTAAAAAAATTGGGGGGTGGGGTGGGGGGTAGGGGGGTGGGGGTGAGAGGGAGGTTTAATGTGGGGTGTGGTAATTTATAAGATGTTAAAAAAAATATATTGGGGTGGGGGTAGAGGGGGTGAGAAGGGGGTATAATGTGGGGTGTGGTTTATAAGTTGTTTAAAAAAAATTGAGGGGGGATGGGGGGGGGGGTAGGGGGGGGGGGGGGTGAGAGGGGGGTATCCTGTGGGGTGTTGAATTTCTAAGATGTTTAAAAAAATGGGGGGGGGGTGGGGGGTAGGGGGAGGGAGAGGGGGGTATAATGTGGGGTGTGGTAATTTATTAGAAGATAAAAAAAAATCGGGGGGGGGGGGGGGGGGGGAAGGGGGGGTTGAGAGGGATGTATAATGTGGGATGTGGTAATTTATAAGATGATGTTTATAAAAAAAAATGACATTAACAAATATCCTCTATTTATTAAACATGAAATTTAAACTTATTGCATTTGTTTCCCCTGTATATAAGAAAGATATAACAATGTATTACCTCCCCTGTCCTGCTTATATTTATATTAATCAACAAAATTAAACATTAACACAATATTTAATATACAAAAAAATCTCATATTCTGATAATATACAAAAAAATCTCATATTCTGATGATATTTTTACTGATCCACTTTATTTTACTCAAATGATGATGTTTCATTGGACTGATAATTATTAGTTTAGGATTACAGACCAGTTGCTTTAGTTATATTGTTCAGAGTTCCCCCTGTTGGCCATGTATGCGTTCTTAAGTTATCATCCAAAAACTATTTTACTATTTCAGGTCACCGTGACCTTGACCTTTGACCTAGTGACCTCAAAATCAATAGGGGTCATCTGGGAGTCATGATCAATGTACTTATGAAGTTTCATGATCCTAGGCCCAAGCGTTCTTAAGATATCATCCGGAAACCACCTGGTGGACGGACCGACCGACAAACCGACCGACAGACCGACATGTGAAAAGCAATATAACTCCTCTTTTTAGAAGGGGGGCATAAAAACATCATTTCACAGAAAAATGTTTCAGTCATCAATACTTCTCGCATTTTTTTCGCTGTTTGAAATGATGAGTTTCAACATTAAAATATATCTCCCTTTATAAGCATATAATAATAATTCTTAATTTAAAGACCCGTGAGTGGGTTTGAAAATGAACAGGAACTTTGAATTAACGACTCTTTCTTTGGATTTACATCGTGATGAGTATGGGTTTAAAAGCCTAACTTTATGTAAATAATATTTTTTTAATCATATTGTAATAATAACTATACAACTGAAGAGTTACATACCTGTGTTGATCAGATACACACTGTGGGCAGCACAGCTGTTTGTGCAGGTTGCAGAATTGGTCAATTTTATGGTCCTTATGAACATCACAAGTTTGTAGAAAATCCACCACCTTTTTTGAAACTGGCCAATTATCTATTTCGACCCTTCCAAATGTAGTATGTTTAGCAAAGACTTTACCATGTGGATCAATACAGTTTCCACAATAAAACCGTTCACACTGTTTACAATAGAAATCAGCACTTGTCTCAACATTTTTCTGGTCTTCACAGGCATTACAAATATAGTCCTTCACTTCATGTGAACCCAGCTCAACTGAAGACTGAGAACTTGTTGCCATTTTATAAATTAACTGGTTTTAACAAAGTCACTTTCTGACACTATAATTACAAACAAACCTGCATCAGTATAGAAACATAATATACATACATATATATTATATACTATTTACATTTGATCAACATTTAACACTTTTAACATGACTCAGAAAATTGCATGTGGACTTGTAAAACATTGTTTAACGTTTAATCCGAAAAGCTCTTTGCTGCACAGTTTTGCACAGGACTAGTGACAAGCCTCACTACGTCACAATGTAAACTGTCACGTGAGAACAAGTACAGCGTCAGTTTACTTTAAACCTACTGGAAAGAAATTGGAAGAACTGCATTGAATAAAATGCTAATTTAAACTGACTTAAAGCACAGAATTCTGCAATGCAAGTAATTTCAAACATATAGTACAAATAGATAGATAGATTAATTTCGGTATCATGGTGCAAACACAATTAACAAACATGTTGCATTCATAAAATAATACATACAAATACAAACATGAGTATTAACCATGTCACACAACACAGTACCAAGGATTGCACAAAAAAGAGAGTGATCTCTTATTTCCAATGTGGTCGTTGTTGATGGTGGCATGACACGGAGAGACATAAATTGAGCTTAATAATATATCACAGATTTAAACTGAGCATTAGTAATATTTGAATTGGTGGACATTATTGTAGGAAAATAACATTTACAAATCAGCACATACAACATGAAGTTTATAAATGACTTAAGTAATTAAAATATTTATAGCAAATAAAAAATTATCACAGATAATTACGACATTAACATCACAAACTGACTAGTGAAATTCGATTAAAAAGCGGAATGACTGCCCAGTATATTAAGAATGGTACATTTAATTTAAAATAATTTCAGATGGGCAATGTTATGAGGTTTAAACTTGAATTTTGACTTTGACATGGGCCTTAATGTAAAGAATACTCGTTAAACAATACAACATATAACGAATGTAATATTCTGCCTATGCTAGCCAAACTTATGTAAAGGGAGCTTTTCACGTTTTGGTAAATTGACAAAATTAAACAAAAATGTTTCAGATTCGCAAATGTTTGTTGTAGTTATGAAATGTGTGAGGAAACAGTAATTCTGAACATTTACCGTGCTCTAAAATATCCATTATATGTATATTTTGAGGATTTAACAAGATCTGTTTGTGAAACACTATGTCCCCGTATATGACGTTTGACCTTGAAGGATGACCTTGACCCTTCACCACTCAAAATGTGCAGCTCCATAAGATCCACATGCATGTCATATATAAAATTGCTTAGCTTCAATATTGCAGAAGTGACATTACATGAGCAATTTTGACCAATATATTTGACCTTGAAGGATGACCTTGACCTTTCACCACTCAAAATGTGCAGCACCATGAGATACACATATGCCAAATATCAAGTTGCTATCTTCAATATTGCAAAAGT
Organism: Dreissena polymorpha; assembly: GCF_020536995.1. Classification (NCBI taxonomy): domain Eukaryota; kingdom Metazoa; phylum Mollusca; class Bivalvia; order Myida; family Dreissenidae; genus Dreissena; species Dreissena polymorpha. The sequence goes on along the minus strand of NC_068355.1, from coordinate 192,824,597 downwards.
ACTCATCAAATGAGCGATTTTGGCAACATATATTTGACATCTGACCTTGAAGGATGACCTTGACCTTTCACCACTCAGAATGTGCAGCTCCATGAGATACACATGCATGCCAAATATCAAGTTGCTATCTTGAATATTGAAATATTGCAAAAGTGTACATTAAATGAGCGATTTTGACCCATATATTTGACCTTTGACCTTGAAGGATGACCTTGACCTTGACCTTTCACCACTCAAAATGTGCAGCTCTATGAGATACATATGCATGCCAAATATCAAGTTGCTATCTTCAATATTGCAAAAGTTAGTGCAAATATTAAAGTTGGCGCAAACCAACAGACCAACCAACCAACAGACCAACAGACAGGGCAAAAACAATATGTCCCCCACTACTATAGTGGGGGACATAAAAATGTGAACATTATAAAGCGTTGCAACGCAAAAGGATTGAATAATTTGAAGAGTTCTGCTGCTGTTGTTATATTTTATGAAACTACGCGGATTGCTAAGTTTAAAATATAACTATCATAGTATCAGGGAATAATCTAGAATTTACTATCTATGGGTCCCTGAACTCGCAGATTTTAGACCAATGAGTCCCAGGCCAAAATTAATGAGTCCAACTTGAAAAAGAATGGGTCCCAAATTTTGAAAGATACCAAGTAGTGACGAACATTTAAGTGACACTAGCTCAATAACTATATTTTGCATTAAACTTTTAATAATCTCTAAAACAGTGAATTTTAAACCAAAAAAACAAATTCAGGGTTATCACTATCTTGTGTGCCTTCACATAGGCTTTAAGTGTCTGTTACATGAATGTAACCTGTTACAAATTTCAACTTTATTCAAGTCAATGATGATATTATTGTTAACATCCGAATTGCGAGCCTGATAATGTTATTGTTAATGTCCGAATTGCGAGCCGTTGACCTACTGTTATTTAAGTTTAGAGTTGTTTGTTTTGGATGTAGCTTCAACACCTTATTTTGGAGGCATTATTTCTGTATGATTTATGACTAAGTTACAAAAAGTTAAAGTAGGCCTTCATCCAGGGACTCTAGAATATATCATTACACACTCTATTTAAAAGGTCGATTCTAATTGGTTCCTATTATTCAGCAGCGGCTTAACTAGAGCCAATCATAAGACTTGTTGCAGTCTTCAAGCCTCATTCGGTTAAACTCAGCGTTCATCGCTACACTTTTGACTCATACCCAAGATCGTTCGTACTTATCGTGATTCGCGTATGTGTTAACGGATTCGTTTCAGCAATGCGTCCAAGTGGACGCACATATTTCAAAACTATGCGTCCATTTCGATATCTGTGCGTCATAGACGCGGGACGCGCATGTAGATTATTCCCTGTAGTATGAGCACAAATGGCAGAGTGAGCTAAGCAATAAACGTTCACTTCAGGGATCAGTGATTCGAGCCCAGTTGAGCGTTACTTGTTTTCTTTATTTTTTTGTAGTTTTTGTTAATAGAGCTTTTAGATCAAATGTTTACATTTATCAATATATTTAAGCATTTAATGACAAATTTCGATACATGCAGACATTTTGAGAAGGTCCCTTTACAGAACAAAGTTTTATGGATTGGTTTCTTATATTTCACATATGACCTTGAACAGTGAACCTTGGACCTAGGGACCTGGTTCTTGCACTTTATACTCTTTCAAACCATGCTTGTAACTTCTACCAAATAATAAGAAAATATATTTAATTGCAATGACCATATGAGTGTTTTCCTTTTGTCTTGTACAATAACCTTGACTTTTATCCTGGGGCAGAGTTCATATGAAATGTTGGTGTACCCAAGACGGGGGTCAACGATTTTCAGGGATGCTTTCTGCAAAAAATGGGGATCCCAAGCATTGTAGATGTGTGTGCACTGTCTATGAATGTTTTATTGATAAAAAGTTAGTAAAAATAACACCGAAATACCTCTTTTTAGACTTGTTGAAAGTAAAGCAAGTATGATGACAAATTGTTTTATTTGAACCATGTTAAAATAAATTAAACTTGTATGCAATCATCAACACATGCATATGCCGTCAGACTATTGGATTCTTATTATTGATGAAAATTTGCTTTACAAAACAATTAAGTATTAATATCACATAAACATTCTAAAATACACAATAAGATAATTGATAAATAGATCTAAATAATTAAATATCAAACAATGATTGACGCATTCATTTTTTAGTCATACAGACTAGATGCTAGGTTTGTTTTGATTAATATTTTGATGTAAATGCGTTGTTACCCTAAGAGCTCACTTTGGTGAAAACCACTGCTGACCCAGACTTACGTATACAAAATGCTGTGCGTTTGATATGTTTTTGTTTTTATATTTTGTTATAGCGATTATAGAAGTGGTTTAGAGTTGTACGCCATCTTATCATCGGCTGTAGTATACAGTGGAAACCCTCTAAACCGGATCCTCTCTTTACCTGAATCCTCTCTAAACCGGACAAAATTGTCCGGTCCCATTTTTTTTCCTATAAAACCATGCGTAAAATACCTCCTCAAGACCGGAATCCCCTCAATTCCGAATACCGGTCATTATGTGGATCAAAATTGGGTAATTCAATACGTTATTGTACCTCTCTAAACTGCTCAGGGCCGGTTTATTGCACCTCAGACCTAGTGTCAAAAAGTTGTGAATAGCGGATTAAAGACGCGTGAAATTATTAAAGGTGGTCGAACAATTTCCAAACAAAATCGCAAAACAATTTAAAGACACTTGTCCTGTGATGTACATATTGCTCAATAGATGTTTTAATACCGATTATAATTACTGAAAACAAACATAGAGTTCTTTAGTGTGTTTTGATTTTGATATAGGAAGCCGTGCTAAATTTAAATAATCTTTTTGCTATTTCATTTTGTGTTGTTTATTGCAATTGCTAATTTAGTGTCATATAAAATGTTGATTGCAGAGTTCTTGAAGCAGTTGCATTTAGATATTCATTTATATTTTCAAATTGGTAATTAAGATAACTAAGACTAAAAATGTCCGAACCTCCTTTAAGCGATTACGCGTGGAAATGTCTCTTGAAGACAAGATCAAACTGATAAAAGAGTCAGAGATGTTGCCAAAACCTACACTCAAGATGCTGTCAGAGAAATATCGGATAGGAAAGTCGACGATTGGGGATATCATGCAAAAAAAGTCAACGTACATGTTTTTCAGTGTGAAAAGAATGTAAATTCACCTAACACATGCATGCATGTATAAAATTGTTTGTTTCAGGGTGCACTGTTTGATCTATGTTGTGACTGATATTGCTTTCGAATCAACAGATTAAGCGACGTGTTTTTCTTATATGATGCAATATGAATGAATGTTATATATAAATAAAGTATGCAAATTTGCTAAAAGTGTTTTTTTTTGCACATTAAACTATGTAATTGACCTTCTGATAGAAAAAAAAGTAAATGCCCCTTCTAAACCGGAATCCTCTCTAAACGGAAATTTCCTCTCGATCCCGGAGACGTCCGGTGTAGAGGGGTTCCACTGTAGTTATTGTTGAAATAATGTTCAATGTCTTATTAATTCAGAATAAGAAGCAAACGCTAATGTGCACAGTCCTTTTTTAGTTGTATTACCTGTAATGGTGGGAAGTTCAGAATCAGGTCCGTTCTGATTACAACAATATACCAGACTTCTTTTCAAATCTATTCACCGACATCATGCTAGGTTTGTTATTTTTACATTGAATACTAAACAAAACCCATTCTATACATAGATGGTGACGTCACTACGTTATTGTCACCTCTATGCTAGGACGCATCACATTCCCCTGATTTGGGGATTTGTGCTTCCACCAAAATAGTTCCACATAGGAATGAATATTTTTTTATAATGAGAAAAACGGTGTTAAATATGTGTTTAAAATGGAATGTTGTTTAAAGAAATGTTATTTAATATGTTTAAATGCGATTTTAAATCTCTATTAAGACTGATAGCGATTTTCAGAAGCACAATTACTTTACTTACTCTCGCTTTTACTTTTCACTTGTAAAAGAAGTGCTACCCACAATTCCTTGCGCGTTAGTACACATGTCAGTAAGACCGGTGTGTACACAATGAAACAAAACCCCAACTTGGAACAAACGCATAAAGCCACTGCCTATAGATTAATTAATCCTTGTTAGGGAGGGGAAACTCTGGAAACCAGCAAAGGTTGTCAAGACACACAATTATTACTCTTACATAATACAAGCACCATTCCGGGCAAGGATACAGCAGAAATAAAGCTACATGTTTAAGAAATAATCGACGTGTAAGCGTTGGTTATTGCGGTAATTAAACCAATGGTTTGGAGTTCCGATGCGTAGTTATTAAACCAAGAGGGTGAAGCCCGAGTGGTTTTATAACAAGCATCAGAATGACAAACTGTTGGTTATTACTGCAATAACCAACACTTGCTCATCGATTATTTCGATTCTAACACGATTGTATTAATAAGTTATCCCCCATTTAAAAGTTATAAATGAGAATTACATTGACCTAACTTCCTCCACTTTTTCGTGAAAACATGACATCAACACAACAGTGAAAATCAAATAACGTCGACTTCATTCATAAACAGTGCATGGACAATCAAAGTTACGTCATTCTTATTTGTAAACACAAACACATATTTTGCTTAATAAGGAAATAGCCATAACAAGAGATGTGTTTGTCAGAAACGCAATGCCCCCGAATGCGCCACTTTGTTTGTTTTTACCTTTGGCCTTGAAGGATGACCTTGACCTTTCACCACTCAAAATGTGCAGCTCCATGAGATACACACGCATGCGAAATATCAAGTTGCTATCTTCAATATTGCAAAATTTATGACCAAGGTTAAAGTTTTGTGACAGAATGACAGAGTGACGTAATGACGGAGTGACAGAATGACAGACAGAAATGCCAAAAAAATATTCCCCCAATCATTCGATCCGGGGACATAACAACAACAAAGGGCAATAACTCTTAAAAAAGTGAAGGGTTATGGTTCTTGTGCATTGCTCATCTTCCCATTAATTTCTACACAACCATGAAGTTTTATGTTTAAATCTTTTAGCCTATTTGAGATATAGCCCTGAAAGGTTCTATCATACCAAAACAAAAATCTTTTTTCACTATCAATAGACCATCTGTCTATAATCTTCCTTGTTAAGAAGAACACTCACTGCTCTCAAGCAGTGGTTGAAGTGTGCGGTTATGACTTTGTATTAATGAAAGTACTGACAATGCTTTTGAAGAGGATGGATATAAAAGCATCAATTTAAGTTTATCTACATCACCACAATTGTGTTTGTGGGTACGAACATTTTGGGTACGAAAAATAATGGGTTACAAAAATTATGCCCCCCCCCCCCCAAAAAAAAATGGGTACGAAAAATAATTTGGTTACGAACAAAAAATTGGGTATGAAAAAAAAATGGGTACGAACAAAAATGTAGGTACGAAAAAAAAAATTTGGGTCCGAAACAAAAAAAATAGGTACGAATAAAATTGGGTACCAAAAAATGTGTGTACGAAAAAATTTGGGGGTTATGGGGAAGTATTCCCGTGTGGAACTTGGCCCATTCAGCGAAACTGGGTGGCGGGTTACACTCTCGATCAAATACAACAAGAAATATCTGTCAAAAGATATTCGACGTGTATTTTCTGTACATGCACTTACCATAAAAAAGTTCTCTTACAGTAAAACGTTTTTTGGGTTATAACATTACATTTCAGCAGGTAAAGAGCATGTCAAGTTTTGAATATATCTCTCTTTAATTCTCTTTAATTACACCATGCTCTTTAATTTCACATGTATATCATACCAAACTTAATATTTCGTTGTTTTCTTTCCTAAGTTTATAATGTTATGTGTACGGACGTGAGTTCACATGCCAATGTGCATGAACATATAATATTTCTCTTTTGATTATTGTTTTTTCTCTAATTCAATAAGCTTAGGCATATTTGTTCGTTAAGTACGGCAATAATTTCATGATGATTCCCGAAAGTAGGTATGAGCACATAGTGGTAAGAGCAATTGAAGAGGTGGGTTTGCCCATGAACACATGGTAAGGTTCACTAAATCTCCGCGATATGACCTAATACATTATGTGTTTAAAACAGCAAATAATATCCAACAAACGAATGAATTATCAAACATAGCATGTGTACTGATGTGGCTCTGTAATTTCTGTTTGAAAAGTTTATTAAATATGCAACATGAATATAACTAATTTAAAATTAACGTTTTCAAACTATGATTAAATTTTTTTTCCGGAATATGCTGTCCTATTTATAGCTGAACTTCCTTTACCTTTATCAATGATATGATCTGATGCCGATTAGAAAAATCGAGCTATCTCAATCGGACTGGCTCGGTCTTTTACATAGGTCGCTAGTGTGAAGAATTTTTTCATGGTATGATAACTTTGACGAGCCGCTTCCAAGCATCGTCAAAAACTTCCTTCTGCAGTATTTAGAGGGAGAATATTTAATTACAAGAATTTAATGTGACCATACAAATCGTTCAATTAAAACTTTTAATATCATTTACATTGTCTGTGCTTTAAACTGTAAAATGGTGGTATTAAGTCTGAGAAAACATCGCACATTTCTTATTGTAGTACAGTGACCCCGCGTTTATCCAGACACGTACGTTCCGGAAGAAATTTCCAGATTAACGAATCTTCCGGATTATCGAAACCAGTGCCGTTTCAAGAGTTAAATACTTACCGTATGACATAAACCTTATGTTTATGTACATTTACATAATTATTTCGCGTCAAAAATGATATTTTCTTGTTACGCAGACATTTATTTAGTTACTAAAATAAAATGTTGTTAAACAATGTAAATACAAAAACGAATTTTAGTACATGTACATGTACAAACATGACGTAAAGCTTTGTGAATGTTACGATCACACTGATAGGTCTTGATAGCTTAGTATCGAATCCATATTTCGTTGCTGTATACACTTCCCATGAGGACTGCATGTTTCTCGTGTGATACTGCCGCAGTGAAAAGACGTTGCAATGGGTGGAATGCGAGCTGTACGTTGGTGGCGTCACAAATCAAGAGTGTTGAAGGCAAATAAAATATAAAACTGCGATACTGTTTTAATATCCTTATTTATAACCCGTCTCATACAACAGAATGTTGAAATGATTTAAATAGCGACACGTAACATTCGATGCGTTTTAAATGGATTGCTTAAATAATCCTAGAACAACTTTTCACGCATGATGACGTCCCGATTGTAATCAGCGTCTTAATTGGTCACTTGTTCAGCTCATTAAAGACATTTAAGAAGATCATTGTATCATTTAAGATGCATTGTGTAATGCCGACATCAATAATAGCTTTAAGTCGGAGTCGAATCATGTTTAGTCACGCCTATTAGCTCTAACGCCTAATCACAATAATATTTCACGCCTCGGTGAACGCGATTTTGTTTAAACCACGGGATGACGATTGAGCCTAAAACAACAATACTTCACGCCTCAGTGATTGTGCTTTTGTTTATACGGCAAGTGGGCGATTAAGCCCCCATGTTGGGAAGCATCCCTATTAACGAGCCATAATCACAGCTAAATACACAGATCTGTGTTGCGAAATCTACGTCCGGATTCGGAACGCGAGATGCCGGTCTAAACGGGGCAAAATATTGCATAATAAATCTGTTCCCCTTGACTTTCGTCCAGATCGCGAGATGGTCGGACTATCAAGATCCGGATAAACGCGGGGTCACTGTATTTATATTAATGCAAAAGTGGAAAGTGAAAGTAAAAGCACAACAATGATACTATTTAACAAAAAAGATTCATTAAATTGATTCTACAATACTCTTAATTAAGTGTTGCTTAGAGTCATTTTAATATTAAAAAAACAAGAATATAAGTAAAACTTATCAATCAGAGCTCCAGATAAGGGTCGTATTTTCGTAATTACGAATTATTTTCAAGTCCGTTGCGTATTAATTTTAAAATCTTGTCGTATCATTAATAATTACAAAATCAAGTTACGAATATGATTTTTACATCGGTTCGTATCTATTTTTATTGAGTTCTTTTCGCGTATTAAAGATCTTTGCGGTGCTTATATAGAATGGTTATCGGGTTTGTGTAACAAAGAGCATTTTTTCCAATAAAAGCGGCGTACACAGTCTATCTGTCAAAAAAACAATGGCGGCGCCCATCGAACGTCCTAAAAAAACTGCAAAGCGTCCAAAAACACGCTTTTAACATATTGCACGCAAAGTGAGCCGAAGTTAAATGTTTATAAAGACATTATAGAAAAGATCTTATAGAATGTTGTATGTTCAGTTGCCGACACAGTCGGAAAAGCTAAACAAAAACGCGCCACGAAGGGTCCAAACTTAAAAACAAAAAAAAACATTGAACGAGTGAAAGGGACAAGTCCCGTGGCTTATCGTTGAAAAGATTGAAGGGGACACCCGTTTTAATTGTGAAATATGTGAAAATTCATCTAAGGCATGCAATCTAAGCACAGTTTGGGCATATGAAGGTATTTGAAAAATAAAATTGTATAATACTGAAAAGACACTGTTTAACTCGCATAAATAAAGTTGCTAGTATGTTTATTTTGATTTTTTTGCATGAAAATAACCATTATAATTTATTTTTAGGTCATTTAGAAAAAATAAGAATTATTTTCCAAAACTTAGTAGCAACGTTAAGAATAAAATTTCAGAGTTAAGAATTCTTTTTGAAAATCTGGTAGCAATTTAAGAATTTCACAACACCTAATCTGGAGCTCTGTCAATGCTCCACAATAATGCGCTAAGTTAATATATGGGTTAATTTTAAGAATGAGTTCCACAAAAAAGGAAATATATGTGTAAATCAACAAGCCAGAACAATCAAGCGGTTAATTGGGTAAATATGTTACTTCTAGAATGCTCATATTTGTTTCATTTGACGGAGCGATCTAGTTTTTGGACCTAGTTTTGTAAAAGACACATTTTTTATTTAGACCAATGTTCTGACAAAGTTTCGTGAATATTTGAAATAAATATAATCTCTAGTGTGTTAACAGTGTAATTTTTGATAACTGGCAATGCATGTTTAACAATGGGAATAAATGTCATCACAAAATCACAACGTAAGCACATTGTGCTAATGTTAGCTAAGAAGAAAACAAGCTAGGTACATCTGTATTAGAATTGACAGAGCACTGTGAACAGGCTTTGTATTCAATGAGTTTGTAAATAGGATGGGGTCCTTTGTGTTGCAAGGCGTTTGACTGAAACTGGTTAATGGAATTAATTTTTTTCTGCTTACATTAACTATAAACTTGACTATAAAAGTGTTTCACCATAATAATACAATACCAGCGCCCTGCCCCAAGGGGCAGAGGGACTTCTCATCCATACCAGTTCAAAGCCGGCCCATCCCAGTCAAAAAACCAAGGTTATTACGGGAAAAGCAGAGGTCAGAGTTACCGGGGGAAATCCTCGACTCAGTCCTACAGGGGAAAGAGACCATATTAGATGTAAGTCCTCGTTTGTTTATAAACAATACACGAGATATGTTTCAAGGTGGAAAATTACGGCATTTTACATCAGAATGGAAAAAAGTCACATCTGACAACTGGATTCTCCAAACAATTTGTGGTTACAAATTAGAAATTACATTTAGCCCATGGCAGCCATTCAAGCCTAATCCAATACAATTCAATCAAATGGAACAAAAACAAATAGATGATGAAATTTCTAAATTTTTAGACAAAAAGATAATTGAAAAAGTTGAAACAATTGACAAACATGAGTACTATTTCAATATTTTTATGAGATCAAAGAAAGATGGAACTGTAAGAGTTATATTAAATCTTAAAAGATTCAATGACTGTGTTGAAAAGATTCATTTCAAGATGGAAACTCTGAAGTCTGCTATAGCAAACATTCAACCAGGAGACTTTTTTGGATCAATTGATTTAAAGGATGCTTATTTCAGTATACCTATAGCTGAATCTGATAGAAAATATTTGAGATTCATTTGGAATAACAAAAGATATCAATTTTGTACTTTACCTCAAGGTCTGGCTTGCAGCCCGAGGGTATTTAACAAAGTTTTAAAGCCTGTTTATTCATCACTTCGAAAGATTGGGCATTTCAACACTCCATATATTGATGATAGTTTATTAAAAGGTCAGAATTATCAAGATTGTTTGGAAAACATTCATGACACTATTAGATTAGTTGATAAATTAGGATTTACAGTTCACCCGGAAAAATCCGTTTTCATACCCACACAGAAAATAACTTTTCTGGGTTTTATTTTAGACTCGATCAATATGACAGTTCAGCTTACACCCGATCGAGCGGAAAATCTATTACAAATGTGCATCACTATGTCGAAACGATATAGTGTAACTATTCGTGAGTTTTCCCAGTTGATTGGAAAAATGGTAGCTAGTGAACCAGGGGTTCAATTCGCTGCTTTATATTACAAAGACTTGGAACATTTGAGAGACAAGAATCTGAAAAAATGTTTTGGGAATTTTAATTCAAAAATGACTATAAATGAGGATGTGAAAGAGATTCTAGACTGGTGGATTAAAAATATAGAACTCAGTTACAAACCCATCTTTTTACCAGAACCGCTTGTTATCATTCATAGTGATGCTAGTAAAAAAGGATGGGGGGAGTAAATAATATTAATGGATCAACTATTGAAGGAGTCTGGTCTGAGGTTGACAAAGAAGAACACATTAATTACTTAGAACTTAAAGGCGCGTTAATGGTTATGAAAAAGTTACTTTGTAATGAGAGAAAAGTGCATGCAAAGATATATATGGATAATTCCGTTGCGGTGGCTTACATAAATAATTATGGGGGCAAAGTAGAGAAATTACACAATCTTGCTAAACAATTATGGTTGTGGGCTATAGATAAACACATTTGGATAAGTGCTGCTCATGTACCGGGAGGGGACAACTTTGAAGCAGACAGATTGTCCAGAAATTTGAACGATGATATGGAATGGATGTTAAAGACTGAAATATTTCATAAATTGGAAGAAACACTCGGATTTATTGAAATTGACATGTTTGCGTCTAAACTCAATAATCAAAAGTCAAAATATGTGTCTTTCCAACCAGATAAATGTGCCATTGCGATAGATGCTTTCACTATGAGTTGGAACATTTATGCAAATATGTATATGTTTCCTCCTTTCAGTTTCATAAGCAGAACTATACAAAAGGTGGTGAAAGAGCAAGTATACAGGGTGGTGTTAATAGCACCCATTTGGTCAACGCAAGTATGGTTTTCGACTCTTCTGCATCACATATCGGGCCAATCCTATATTCTCCCAATGAACTGTCTGCATCTTCCAGCACAAACAGACAAGAAACATCCAATCAGGAATCTGCGTTTAGCAGCTTTCATCTTATCGGGCAGAGTCTCAGAGATAGAGGAATTTCAGAAATTACAACAGACATCATTTTGCAGTCGTGGAGAAAATCAACTTGCCAGCAGTATGGGTCGTATCTCAAAAGATGGTTGTGTTTTTCTAGTGAGGAACAAATTGATCCGTTTAATCCACCTACCCATATAGTGTTAAAATTTTTATCAAATATGTTTGAAGATGGAAAAGGCTATAGCGCAATTAATACTGCTAAGTCAGCTATATCTTCAGTTAGTGCTCTCTTACACAATAGAGATATTGGTAGTGAAACCTTAATTAAGCGATTTATGAGGGGAGTGTTCACTAAACGACCAAATTTACCAAAATATGGGACTATTTGGGATGTAAATAAAGTTTTCAATTATATACTGTCATTGTCATCTAATGAAACATTGCCATTACTGATATTGTCTGAAAAACTGGCTATTCTTCTTATGCTGTTGAGTGGACAAAGAGGACAAACTATTCATCTATTAAAACTACAAGATGTAAAAACTGAGGGTGATACAGTTGTCCTTTACTTCTCAAGTCCATTAAAACATTCAAAACCAAATAAACATTTAGAGCCATTAGTCTCAGATAAATATTCCGTTAACGAAAAGTTATGTGTTGTAAAAACAATAAATGACTACATTTCAAGAACAAAAACTTTTCGAACTGAAAGAGATGAAAAGTTATTCATATCAACTACACCTCCTTTTAAAGGGGTAACAAAAAGTACAATTGCACGATGGATAAAGGCTATAATGAAAAAATCCGGGATTGACACTGCTGTGTTTCAATCGCATAGCTGCAGAGCAGCTTCAACATCAGCAGCAGGAGCAAGTGGTTTACAGTTAGGAACCATCATGAAAGCGGCAGGCTGGAGTTCTGCAAAGACTTTCAAGCAATATTACAAAAGAGTTATTCCAGAGTCATCATACAATAGGGCTATATTGCAACCCACAGGTGGTAACTAGCTGGACAGGTATCGTACACATAACCATTATTATATATATGATAGCTATCATATAATGAAATAATGGTGATATTTATTCAGATTATAATCGTAATTGATTGCGGGGTTAATACTCCTTTTTTAATAATGACTGAGTGCAGCTCTAAAATCTCGTGGAAAACCTAAGTAACACTTGGTTTGATAGAATTGATAAATTAATCGAGACTTGATGAAGATTGATTAAAATTCTATCAAACCAGTGTTCTTAGGGTTTACACGCCCACCCGAGCTATTAGGTTACTTAACCATGCTCGTTCCCACCCAGCACTGATCAGTCATTATTATTTCTCTAAAGAATGACCTTGACCTTCACACTCTGTTCTCTCGTGTAAACCCTAAGAACACTGGTTTGATAGAATTTTATTCAATCTTCATCAAGTCTCGATTAATTTATCAAATAATGTACACATTGAATCTTCTGAAAACAAAGTTGTTGACCGGACTGGGGTTTTCATTTGATAAACGCAAAATACTTTTTCTAGTGCATACTCACAATGAGGGTACTGTTCTAGTCTTTATATGCTTCCGACATCACTTAGTGTTTTGACTAAACACTTCTCACTATCAACAGACCAGCTGTCACTTATCTTCCTTGTTATAAGAAGAACACTTATGGTTTTCAAGCAGCGGCTACAGTGTGCTGACATGACTAAGTATTAAAATCTCTCTTTCGCAGTATGTAGATGGTGTGTATGTAGAGAGTGAATATTAAATTCGTACAATTGTAATGTTATCATAGCAAATTCAACTAAAAGCTTCTATATATTTGACAAGTCCAGTGTTTTAAACTTCAAATTGGCATTGATTAGTCAATGTTAACTTCATAGTAGTATCCCTGTTTTATGCTAAGTTACTATTGATGAATATATTAAAATATATTTATATTAAATGTAATTTCCATGTCAGTAAGCAATTAAGAATTTTATCAAATAATATATTACGTTAAAAAGTACTACATGTTGTGTATAGATGATTGCTTCCGAATGTAGTAACCCTTTACCACTTTGATGCACATTTTGACTCATTTGAAGTCCCTTGGAAAGTTTAATTTAATACAATACCTTTCTTACTAGTTTTAAGTGTAAAGGCTTCATTTCCAACCATGAGCCACTGATGAGCAGCAAACAGCATAAAACCTAAGCATACGAGTTACTCGCAGGATGTTCTGGTTTTATGATGGTTGCAAAAGCCATTTCCACTTTGCTTCTTCTGCAGGGAAAGGGTTAGCCAAGAACATTACAAAAACATAACCAATCGGAATTATAATTGCAGAACAAGTTCATTGTTGATTATTATACCAGAAAAATAAATGATATAGTATACTATCAATAACATAATGGTGTCAGCATATTTTAAATATATTACGTCAATAAATGGTATATAAAACTGTATCCACAAGGGCTCTTTTATTTCAAGGGGCATGATATTAAGACACTTTATTTAGGTTTAAACAAGATATGTGTTTGTCAGAAACACAATGTCCCCATTTGCACCGCTTTGAATCTATATATTTGACCTTTGACCTTGAAGGATAACCTTGACCTTTCACCGATCAAAATGAGCAGCTCCATGAGATACACATGCATGCCAAATATCAACTTGCTATCTTCAATATTGCAAAAGTATTCATAAAATGAGCGATTTGGGCCCATATATTTGACCTCTGACCTTGAAGGATGACCTTGACCTTTCACCACTCAAAATGTGCAGCTCCATGAGATACACATGCATGCCAAATATCAAGTTGCTATCTTGAATATTGAAAAAGTTATTGCAAATGTTAAAGTTGGAGCAAACAAACAAGCACAAAAACAAACCAACAGACAGGGCAAAAACAATATGTCCCCCATTATAGTGGTGGGGACATAAAAATATATTATCAAGATCTCTGATGTACGTTGCCATAGAGGTTACATTTACTCCTCTTTTGTTTTAAATGCAATCCTCTTTTACTATCTCGTTCCCACGACATAATAACTCGATGGAACGAGTTAGCTATGTCGTGGGAATGACTTACTGAGTCGAGAAAACGCGAGAAATAAAGAGGGATGCAAAACTAAATACTTGAGTGATGCAATAAAACAAGAGTAGTGCATTAAATAAAGGAGGATTGCATAAAACAATACACTGCACTCCTCTTTTATTTCGTTATGCACTCCTCTGTTTTCTATCTCGATTTTTTCCCTATACTAAGTAAGCTGTTCCCATGACATAGCTAACTTGTCACATTCTCACAAAAATAAGTCGATCCCTTCCATCGGTTAGCTGACAAGCCAATAACCACATTAGCTAAAACTATTTTTAGAGGACCAAAATGCAAGATGCAAGGAATATACTAAAGCAAAGAATATTTAACAGTCGTTTTGTTATACAAATTGTGTGAACCTCTTTTTGTGACCAGCTTATACAACTGCATTCAAATTTAAACCGCTGAGTAGAGAATATGCATTTACAACATTAGACATAAATTTACAAAACCTTAGTGACAAGCCCGTTCAGAATATAACATGTATAAGTAGTATTTGGTCTATCTAAGTGTTTAAAAGGAAGTGGTCCATGGAGTGCGGAATGTAATCTAGACTCCAGGATCATAACTATCATTAAGGATGTTAGTCAACATAAAAAATAATAAACCATTTGGCTTTGCATGTTGAGGGCGCTGATATTGCATAGTATGTTGATATTTATAAAATCTACATAAACCATGTGACCCTTAACCCTTCAGACCAAGTTTCATTTGACTAAAACAAAATATAGCATTTATAGTGTCTATAAGTTTTTCTAAGAATTTAAATGGTAACCTAAGTTTTAATACACTTCACTTAGAATTGACCGTTGTTGTGATATTGTGATGATACAAATTCGGACAGGATTTCAGTGAATCATAAGGGTAGCTTCTACAGTTTCAACAATTTTTGCGTAACCTTTAACCTGTTGACTAGGTGTTTTATATCAATTGACCCAAAGTTTACCTCGACCTAAATATTGTTCAGATAAACTTTTTTATTTCTATAGTGAAATTATGTGCATGAATTCGCTTGGACTATGTTTTATTTGGCCTTATCTTAATGTCGGAGTTTGCTTTACTAGATCTGTACTGTAACTGTGATCTACTTTTAGTGATTTTTTTCACCCAATTGGTAACGGATCCGGTACACATGCCCTTGGGAATTTTTCGCGTTGTGAAATCATAAGATTGGGAAACAAGAGGGCCTGAAAGGCTCAAAGTCGCTCACCTGAGATAACAAGATATTATTGGACAAATCTTCTGACCAAGTTTCACGAATATCAGAAAATAAATTTGGCCTCTAGAGTGTTAACAAGGTTTTACTATAGCCATATAAGGAAAAATGCCCCGCCCCCTGGCAGCCATGTTTTTCAACCAACCGGCATCATTTTAAAACTCGTCCAAGATATTATCTGGATGAAACTTCTGACCAAGTTTCATGAAGATTGGACAGTAAATGTGGCCTCTAGAGTGTTAACAAGATTTTACTATAGACATATATAGCCATATAAGGAAAAAATGCCCCGCCCCTTGGCAGCCATGTTTTTCAAGCAAACGTAACCATTTTCTAACTCATCCAAGATATCATTGAAACCAATCTTCTGACCAAATTTCATGAAGATTGGACAATAAATGTGGACTCTATAGAGAGTTAACAAGGCAAATGTTGACGGCGCACAACGGACAACGGACAAAATGCAATCACAAAAGCTCACCATGAGCACGTTGTGCTCAGGTGAGCTAAAAATGAGTCGCGAAATCTCCAAATTAGGAAAATCAAGTTGTGATTGTACCAATTGAAGAATGGTATTTTAATGAATTTGCCTACACCATCTTCAACTTGTCCCACTGTTTCCAGTGTTTCATGAGCACCATTGCTCAGTGCATAGACTTTGTCATCAACAGTCTCAAGTATTATAGGACTTGTACAAATAGCTTCGTCATGTTCGTCGTCAATCTGCATTTGGCTACTGTCATCTTGGACAATTTTTGTTGCAATTTGGGTGTGGTGTTGTCATGAAAACACATTTATTAATGCAAAATCAGAATACTTGTAGAAATTGTAAAATAATGTTTCTATGCATAGATATAGTACACTATTATCATATTTTCTTTGGCTGGGCACTTGTGCGTTCAAAAAATAGAATCATATATCATCTGAGCAACATTATTCTGACAGGTTAACTGTATCGTCAATGATCCATAGTCAATACTTTTGACAAACATTAAAATGTTCTCTATGTTATGTCTACAATTGCTTGGTTTGACACATTAGTAATAAATTGATGTTTGTTCTCTTGTGAGAAATGTTAGCAATATATTTTTTTCCAAGTTGAAACTCTTTGTCAATAACAATTGTTCCATGTCACATGCCCGCAGGATTCCCTACAATGTCTGAAATTTTAACGCATTTCACGAAAATGCAATTAAATCAATTTGTAAAGAAAGATTCAAACAATATTTAAACTTATAAATGGATAAGACTACAAAATCAACTCCAGATTGCTGCACTTGTCTGGCTATCGGTCATCACCACATTACTCATGTGTTTTCTTATTCAAGCTATTTCCGTTGTAAAAGTGCATGCTTTAATCTTATGTGATTTCTTTAAAGTGAATCTACACTGACTTTTTTAAAGGGGCCTTTTCATGTTTTGGTAAATTGACTTAATTAAACAAAGTTGTTTCAGATTCGCAAATTTTCGTTGCAGTTATGATATTTGTGAGGAAACAGAACTATTGAACATTTATCATTATCTAAAATATCCACTATATATGCATCTTTTGAGAATTAAAAAATCTGATAATTATAAAGCGCTGCAATGCAAAACGATTCAATAAATTGGAGTGTTCTGTTGTTGTCGTTATATTTTTTGAAACTACAACGATTGCTTATATAAAGTATAAAATACATGTACATCCCTCATTGTATTAGCACAGATGACCGATTGGTATAAGAGGTAGACTTTTACTCCAGGGGCCAGTGGTTCCAGATGAGGGTTACTATTTAATGTTTATAATTGAATTTTTGCTTTTTTCCTGAAACTTTTTAGATCCAATGTTTACATGTATCAATATAAAGCATTAAGTGACAAACTTCAGTACATGCACAAATCTGTGAAAAAGCACTTAAAGTTTGACTATACAACTTACTTATGGTCAAATACAATGGTGTGGTAACTGTGGTTTATAAGCCGATCTTATGTTACAACAGTGGTTTCACCAGTTTTATCATTTTCAATTCTTAACAAAGAGGAATTTCATTGAATTGATATCCCCCATCTTATCCTCATTAATATCTATACACCTATGAAGTTTCATGTTGAAACTTATATAGTGTCTGAGATATAGCCCTAAAAGTTAGGGACAGACAGACAGATGGACGGACTGATAGGCAGACTGATGACTGACGCACGGACAATGACAAAGCTATATCACTCCGCCTTTTGCATTTAAATAAGCATAACACGTCATCTGAGTGGGAAACACAATTTGCCAAATCAGATATGCAAACAAAAAACAGCAACACATATTGTACTTTTGAATGTCAAATGTAGGCTTTTGACAGTGTAAAGCTTAAGAGTACATGTCAAACAGTTTAGAAAGGCTGTTTTTTGTGACATATTGTGAATATATTCGATTTGTAAAACTCTTGCATCAAAATTGTGAGATGGCTGACCCATGCAGGTCACACTCAAAGAAGTGAAAAAGCCCATCAATATGTATAGGTTTTGATTGCAGAATAACTCCATGATTTATTGCAGTAAAACCACATGATTTATCGCAAAACATCCTTGGATTTTAGTCTATGTCTACAGAAAATAGGTCGCGGGTGTTTGTAGAAGGATAATTAACAAGACTATTGCCAAGCAATAAAAGTCCCCTACCGGCTCCACCATTGTCAGAAATTCCACCATTGTCAGAATTTTTTTTTTATTTGTTGCCATAGCAACCAGAATTTTTGATGTAAGAACAATTGAAAAGACATGCATAATGTCCATATTGCCATCTATCCATGTTCCAAGTTTCATGAAAAAAATATTACAAACTTTTAAAGTTATCACAGGATCCAGAAAACCACCATTTTCAGCATTATTTGTAGTCTATTTGTTGCCATAGCAACCATAATTTTTGACGTAGGAACAAAATTAAATGACGTGAACATTGTCCATATTGCCATCTATCCATGTTTCAAGTTTTATGAAAAAATATTAAGAACTTTTAATGTTATCGCAGGATCCAGAAAAAAACACCATTTTCAGCAGTATATCTAGTCTATTTGTTACCATAGCAACCACAATTTTTGTAGTAGGAACAAAATAAAGTGACGTGCATAATGTCCATATTGCCATCTATCCATATTCCAAGTTTCATGAAAAAATATGAAGAACTTTTAGAGTTATCGCACAGGATCCAGAAAAAAAAACATTTTAAGCAGTATTTCTAGTCTATTTGTTGCCATAGCAACTGGAATTTTTTACGTAGGAACAAAATGAAATGACGTGCATAATGTCCATATTGCCATCTATCCATATTCCAAGTTTTATGAAAAATATATTAAGAACTTTTAGAGTTATCGCAGGATCCAGAAAAAAACACCATTTTCAGCAGTATTTCTAGTCTATTTGTTGCCATAGCAACCACAAATTTTGACGTAGGAACAAAATGAAATGCACTTGCATAATGTCCATATTGCCATCTATCCATATTCCAAGTTTCATGAAAAAATACTAAGAACTTTTAGAGTTATTGCAGGATCCAGGAAAGTGTGACGGTGAAACCGGTAGGGGACCAATCAGAACAAAATTAACTAGAGCTTTGTCACAGACCTGACGTATACCTCCACATGCTGCATTGACACAGACTAATTTGCATGCTGTCTTCACAACACAAAAGAACCTAATTAATGGCAATTTTTAAGAATTATTATGCCATTATCATTTATGGCCATTTTGAACTTTTAATTCTTGAATTCTTTCACATGACACGCCGTCCAATGACTTTGAAAAAAACATTGATATAGTTATGGCTCGGACAAGATCATTTATGGCCATTTTTTACCTTTGAACTAAAAGTATACTGACCTTGGCCTTGGAGATATCCACACAATTCCATTGCGCGACACACCGTCCAATGATGGTGAACAAATGTGCCAAATGATTTTAAAATTTCACAATGAACGGCATAGTAATGGCCCGGGCAAGCTCATTTATTGCCATCTTTTACCTTTGAGCTCAAACTGTGTGACCTTGACATTTAAGATATCGATGTAATTCTTTCTCGGACACACCGTCCGCTGATGGTGAACACCTATGGCTAATTATTTTAAAATCCCACAATGAACAACAAAGTAATGGCCAGGACAAGCATTTGACTTTTGAACCCCAAGTATGACCTTGGCCTTGGGCATATCGACGTAATTCTTTCGCGCACCACACCGTCCCATGATGGTGAACAAATGTACCAAGTCATTTTAAAATCTAACAATAAATGACATAGTTATGGTCCGGACAAAATTTCTGGACAGACAGACCGACCGACAGACAGACCGACAGACAAAGTGACTCCTATATAGGCCCTATTACCAATGGTGAAATTATAATGTAAATTGCAGTGAAATGTTTAACTCGTTAAAATTCACTTATGACTTCAATTTGAACCAAAACATTTGCTCAAGACATTATTATAAGGCAAAAGGGACATTATTTATTGTATCTAGGTATGAAAACCATTGACATAAATGATAACAATAATTGTATATGCAGTTATATGCAAGTACTATACTGTCATAGATGATCTAGGAGAAAACATAGCACATTGATATATTTTATGTTAACATATACATGTCCGTCAATTACAATTTGTTTGCAAAGTTTATTGTGGGGCTTGTTTGAAATTGCATAATAAGAGTGCAGATTGAATCTTCGAAATACAAACCTCTTTAACCAATGCTTAGTAATACTAAAAATACTGTTCCAAGTAAGAAGTAACAATGAAAGCATTGTTAATTGAGTGTGTCTTTCAGTTTCAGTTTAAAATTTGTCATCATTAATAGACTAGCCCGCCTAAAATCTTCCTTGTTAAGGAGAACACTGATTGTTATGAACTAGTGGCTGAAGTGTGTATTCTTGACTCTAGTATTGAACCACTAAAGGACAATGTACCATACATCCTCCTCCAGTCTGAAGGTTTAAATATCAAAAGTGCTTTTTGAAAGAGGCAATAACAAAATTTCCTACTAAAAGTGTTTTTTTATAGATTGAACAATTTCAAGCATAAATGTTGTAAAAGAAAAGTTGGATTTCAGACTGAAATCTGCAAACAAAACTAGAGCTTTGTCACAGAGGTTACGTATACCCTCATGTGCCGCATTGACACAGACTATTTTGCATGCTGTCTTCACAAAACAAGAGAATCTAATTTATGGCAATTTGGAAGAATTATTATGCAATTATCATTTAAAGCCATTTTGACCTTTGAACTCTTGAATTCTTTCACATGACACGCCGTCCAATGACTTTGAACAAAATTAATTTACAGAGTTATTTTAAAATCTAAAATAAACCACATAGTTATGGCCCGGACAAGCTCATTTATGGCCATTTTTTACCTTCGAACTCAAAGTGTGACCTTGACCTTGGAGATATCGACATACTTTTTTCGCCCGCCACACCGTCCAATGATGGTGAATAAATGTGCCGAATGATTTTAAAATCTCACAATGAATGACATAGTTATGGCCCGGACAAGCTCATTTATGGCCATTTTGACCTTTGAACTCAAAGTGTGACCTTGACCTTGACGATATTGACGTAATTTTTTTCTTGCGACACACCTTCCAATGATGGTGAACAAATGTGCCAAATGATTTTTAAATCTCACAATGAACGACATAGTTATGGCCCGGACAAGCTCATTTATGGCCATTTTTGACCTTTGAACTCCAAGTGTGACCTTGACCTTAGAGATATCGACGTAATTCTTTCGCGTGACACACTGTCAAATGATGGTGAATAAATGTGTTGAATTATTTTAAAATCTCACAATGAATGACATAGTTATGGCCCGGACAAGCTCATTTTGTGACTATTTTTTACATTTGAGATATTGACCTAGTTCTTTTGCATGACACGCAGCGTCCGTTGATGATGAGTAACTTTGCCAAATGATTTTAAAATCTTACAATGAACGACATATGAACGACAAAGTTATTGCCTTGACAAGCTCATTTAAGGCCATTTTTTTATCTTTTAACTCAAAGTGTGACCTTGACCTTGGATATATCGACATAATTCTTTCGCGCGACACACCGTCCAATGATGGTGAACAAATTTGCCAAATGATTTTAAAATCTCACAATAAATGATAAAGTTATGGCCCAGAAAAGCATTTGACCTTTGAACTCCAGGGGTGACCTTAACCTTGGAGATATCGACATACTTTTTTCACAAGACACACCGTCCCATTAGGGTGAACAAACGTACCAAGTAATTATAAAGTCTAACGATAAATATCAAAGTTTTGGTCCGATTAAACTTTTTGTTTAAAACTCACTAAGTGTCCCCGCGACCTAGTTTTTGACTTGGCATGACCCATATTCAAACATGACCTAGACATCATCTACATACAAATTGTGACCAAGTTTGGTGAAGATCGGATGAAGTTTCGGTACAGACCTACAGAGCGACAGACGAACCGACCGACAGACCAACCGAAAGACCAACAAAGTGACTCCTATATAGCTCCCATTACCAATGTTAATGGGGGTATAATAAAAAAATTCTTACACAAAAAAAGAGAACAAATGTTAATATGTATGTGCCACTTTCAGTCCATATCATACAGAACTAGATATGTCACAGACACTCATCCCCCATGGACACAGTCAAATTTAATCAAATATAAATTATAACCAAAAAATCTTCTTAATATACTTAATACTTGAGCAAAATACTACAAACAGTCATAATTTTATGAAGCTCACATATATATATATCTCAACACATGAAAAATGACAGACATAATTTTTCAAAAGTTGATTGCACAAAAAATGACTCCCTTTAAGATCACTTAAATATGATCTTTCTAAGGCTGTTAAGTGAAATTTGCCAGCATTTAAAGAAAAGTTGAGTTAAAAAACATATTTATTTTTTTGACCTTTGACCTTGAAGAATGACCTTGAGCTTCCAACACTCAAAATGTGCAGCTTCATGAGAACGCCGCTTTGAATTTATTTATTTTTTAATTTTATTTTTTACCTTTGACCTTGAAGGATGACCTTGACCTTGAACTTCCACAACTCAACATGTGCAGCTTCATAAGAACGCTGCTTTGAAATTATTATTTATTTGACCTTTGACCTTGAAGGATGAACTTGACCTTGAACTTCCACCACTCAAAATGTGCAGCTTCATGAGATACACATGCATGCCAAATATCAAGTTTCTATCTTCTATAATGCAAAAGTAATGGCCAACGTTAAACTTGATTTTTTTTTTCGGATGGACAGACAGACTGACATACACACATACTGACATACTGACGGACAGTTAAACTGCTATATGCCACCCTACCGGGAGCATAAAAAGATAAAGAGAGACAACTCAAAATCAAAAGGTGCATTGTTACTGATTGTTCATAGTTACATAGTTGTTTCAAAATCAATATATTTTTAGTTGTGGCGACCTTGACCTTGGAGATATTGAAGTAATTCTTTCGCGCAACACACCATCCAATAATGGTGAACAAATGAGCCATATGATTTTAAAATCTCACAATGAATCACAAAGTAATGGCCCAGACAAGCTCATTTATGGCCAATTTTGACCTTCGAACTCAAATTGTGACCTTGACATTGGAGATATCGACATAATTCTTTCGCACGACACACCGCCTAACGATGGTGAACAAATGTGCCAAATTCTTTTTAAATCTGACAATGAACTTAACAAAGTTATGGCCCGGACAAGCTCATTTATGGCCATTTTTGACCTTCAAACTCAAATTGTGACCTTGACCTTGGAGATATCGACGAAATTCTATCGCGCGACATACCATCTAATGATGGTGAACAAATGTGCCAAATGATTTTAAAATCTGACAATGAACGACAAAGTTATGGCCCGGACAAGCTTGTGCCGCCCGCCAGCCCACCAGCCCGCCCGCCGACATCGCCAATCTAATAACCAGTGTCCAATAATGGTGAACAAATGTGCCAAATGATTTTAAAATGTCACAATGAATGACATAGTAATGGCCCAGACAAGCTCATTTATGGCCATTTTTGACCATCAAACTCAAGTTGTGACCTTGACCTTGGAGATATCGACGTGATTCTTTCGCGCGACACACCGTCTAATGATGGTGAACAAATGTGCCAAATGATTTTAAAATCTCACCATGAATCACAAAGTTATGGCCCTGACAAGCTCATTTATGGCCATTTTTGACCTTCAAACTCAAATTGTGACCTTGACCTTGGAGATATTGACGTAATTCATTCGCACGACACACCGCCTAATGATGGTGAACAAATGTGCCAAATTCTTTTTAAATCTGACAATGAACTACAAAGTTATGGCCCGGACAAGCTCATTTATGGCCATTTTTGACCTTCAAACTCAAATTGTGACCTTGACCTTGGAGATATCGACGTAATTCTATCGCGTGACATACCATCTAATGATGGTGAACAAATGTGCCAAATGATTTTAAAATCTGACAATGAACGACAAAGTTATGGCCCGGACAAGCTTGTGCCGCCCGCCAGCCCACCAGCCCGCCTGCCGACATCGCCAATCTAATAACCAGTGTCCAATAATGGTGAACAAATGTGCCAAATGATTTTAAAATGTCACAATGAATGACATAGTAATGGCCCAGACAAGCTCATTTATGGCCATTTTTGACCATCAAACTCAAGTTGTGACCTTGACCTTGGAGATATCGACGTGATTCTTTCGCGCGACACACCGTCTAATGATGGTGAACAAATGTGCCAAATGATTTTAAAATCTCACCATAAATCACAAAGTTATGGCCCTGACAAGCTCATTTATGGCCATTTTTGACCTTCAAACTCAAATTGTGACCTTGACCTTGGAGATATTGACGAAATTCATTCGCGTGACACACCGTCTAATGATGGTGAACAAATGTGCCAAATTATTTTAAAATTTGACAATGAACGACAAAGTTATGGCCCCAACAAGCTTGTTCCGCCCGCCGGCCCACCAGCCCGCCCGCCGACATCCCCAATCTAATAACCAGTTTTTTCCTTCGGAAAACCTGGTTAAAAACACAAAGGGCCATAACTCAGCACAAATTGGTGGCTGTCAAAATTCCGTTCTTTACTGATGTACTTAAACTATGAAAGTTATGGAAAGATTCACACAGAAGTAAAAGAGGAAATAATAAATCACATTTTGAGAATATATATTCTTTAGTGGCAAAAAACAGACACAAGGCCATAATTTTGGCAACACTCCACACATCAAAATTCCTTTCTTTAATATCATTTAAACATAAGGCTTCTCTTCAGTGCTTAATCAGCTCAGAAAAGAAGTTGTCCACTCCTGGAGATTTCCCTGCCTTCAGACTACGCACTCTCTCCTCCACCTCTTCCTTTAGTAAGCACGGACAATCGTCAACCACTTTCTGGTCTGTGATCGTACTGACAGAGAAAGCGCGCTGGTCAAAGCAGGTAGTTAAAGTAGTCGCTGGGTTAGATTTGAACAAAATACTATAAACGACCACTGATGATGTGACATAACAACTATGAAATCTGTGCTTTTTGATGAAATTACGCTTGGCGGTTTGGAGCTAATTGACAACTGACCTCTTACAAATGACAACAGACGACACGCCGCTGGGCCAGCTACTACCATAGCTCACCGCATTTTGTACTCAGGTGTGTAAAAAAAGAACCAGTACATTCGTTGAATTCATATCCCCTGAAACATAAATTGAGTTGTGGATGGGTGCAAATCCTTTGATATAAAGGTATACTCATAAATAATAATTAAGTGTATGGTAATTGGTTTATGAATTCTCCTCATTGATATCTAACACCCATGAATTTACATGTTGAAATATGGTATTGCATCTGAGATATAGCCTTGAAAAGTTACATCATACAACAAGAGTGCCAAACTGTCACAAGATACGCCCGTTCGAAGGTTTTGGACACCATGCTCAATGCTTGAAAGTGTCCTCAAGACCTAGTTATTGACCCGGCATGACCCATATTTGAACTTGACCTAGATATCACTTAGATGTAACATCTGACTAAATTTGGTGAAGATCAGATGAAAACTACTTCAATTAAAGAGCGGACAACATGCTTAATGCTTGAAATGCACTATGTGACCTCGTTTTTGACCCGGCATGACCCATGTTCGAACTTGACCTACATATCATCTAGACACAACTTCTGACCAAATTAGGTGAAGATCAGATGAAAACTACTTCAATTAGAGAGCGGACACCATGCTAAATGCTTGAAATGCACTAAGTAACCTCGTGACCTAGTTTTTGACCCGGCATGACCCATATTTGAACTTGACCTACATATCATCTAGACACAACTTCTGACCAAATTTGGTGAAGATCGGATGAATACAATTTGAATTAGAGTCCGGACAAAGTGGCGCCGTTGAAAATGCACTAATTGACCCTATGACCTAGTTTTTGACCCGGCATGACCCATATTCGAACTTGGCCTATATATCAACTAGATGCAACTGCTGACCAAGTTTGGTGAAGATCGGATGAATACAATTTGAAATAGAGTCCGGACAAAGTGGCCCCTTTGAAAATGCACTTATTGACCCTATGACCTAGTTTTTGACCCGGCATGACCCATATTCGAACTTGGCCTAGATATCAACTAGATACAACTGCTGACCAAGTTTGGTGAAGATCGGATGAATACAATTTGAAATAGAGTCCGGACAAAGTGGCCCCTTTGAAAATGCACTTATTGACCCTATGACCTAGTTTTTGACCCGGCATGACCCATATTCGAACTTGGCCTAGATATCAACTAGATGCAACTGCTGACCAAGTTTGGTGAAGATCGGATGAATACAATTTGAATTAGAGTCCGGACAAAGTGATGCCTTCCGCCCGCCGCCCGCCGCCCGCCGCCCGCCCGCCCGCCCGCCGCCAAGGGGTTTCACATAATACGTCCCGTATTTTATACGGGCGTATAAAAACAGCCAAGGGCATTAACTATGAGTTAAGAAAATGCAGGGTTATGGTTATGTTCATGTAACTTCTTTTCATTGATTTCTTCACATCCATGAATTATCATATCTGAAATATAACCATGAAAAATTCCATTGTACAAAAAACAACAAAAGACAATAACTCTAATTTAAGAAATTGAAGGGTCATGGTTCTTAGTCTCCTAATTAATATTGATACACCCATGAAGTTTCATGTTGAAATCTTGCATGGCATCTGCGAAAAAGCGCTAAAATGTTCCATGGTACGGAAACAAACAAAGGGCAATAACTCTTATTAAAGAAAGTTTGAGTTATGTGTATTGTGCATGGCAATTCTCCTTATTGATATCTAGACACCCATGAAGTGCCATGTTGATATCTTACATAGTTTCTTAGATATAGCCCTAACAAGCTTTGTGACAGAAAGATGGACGAACTGACCGACTAACAGACGGAAAAGGCCATTTCTATATCCATCAGCCTTTGCGGGGGATAACAAGGACCATTATTCTGCCAAAAAGTGTTTCAGTTAAAACCTCTTTACAAGCATATACATATAAAAGCCATCCAACTGTGAAAGTTTGAAAAAGATCCACCCAGTAGCAATAAAACAAAAGAGATACACAGCATAAGTTTCGAGACGGACGTTATCAAGGACGAACTTACGGATGGACAGTTTGATTGACAAGTACATTGCTAAATGCCTCCCACTCGGTGGGCCAATAAAATAATAAAAAATGACAAAATTCTGCCAAAACAGGTCAAAGCACAAATTCCTTTCTATATGATTATATTTACATTAAGGTCATTCTACTATAAAAGTGTGAGCAAAATCGGCTCAGCAGTATAGGAGGTCGAGTTAAGTACACACTTTCGAGGCCTAAATAGTTCATTGAAAAATCAAAGCGCTGAAGGCACTGAAGTTGTTTGCAATTGCATAATATAAGATGCAATTCATTTTCCAAAATTAATCACAAGATTGAAATTAACACAAGTAATTCAAATTTATAAAGAGTGAGTCTTTCTCGGCACGGATGCGGCAGTTATCAGGTTTATCGTACCTAAAAAAACTTGCTTGAAAAACGTGGTATTAATCTTGGTATATCAAAAGCAAACAAGAAATTAAGCTGTGAAAGTTTTTTACAAACATCTGGCACAACTTAAGGAGGAATTGAGTACACAAAATATTTGGGCTTATATATTATTGAAAATCATACAATGGGCCATAATTCTGCCACAACTGGTTGCAGCCAAAATGTCTTTACATGTATTTACGAATATTTGCACACCAATGTATTTCAGCTGTGAAAGTTTGAGCATGATCCACCCACAAGTTGAAAACACATTCTTGATATCGGACACAGAAATAAAAAGTCCTTTTATTAATTTAACAGCAATTACTAGGTAAACAACCCAAGTATTCAATTTGGGATTGAAATATTCGATAATTAAGTGTTTCATTACCAGTAATGTCATGGTATCGCCATTTTTAAACAAGAGCACCGCATTACGGATGCCACGCTCGGCTGCGAAAGCTTGTCAGAATTTTTTTTCTTTTTTTTTTTAGAGGTCACAGTGACCTTGACCTTTGACCTAGTGACCCAAAATGGGTGTGGCGTGTAGAACTCAACAAGGTGCATCTACATATGAAGTTTAAAAGTTGTAGGTGGAAGCACTTTGATTTTAGAGGCAATGTTAAGGTTTCTGTTAAAGTTTTATATTAAAGGTCACAGTGACCTTGACCTTTGACCTAGTGACCCATAAATGGGTGTGGCATGTAGAACTCATCAAGGTGCAACTACATATGAAGTTTGAAAGTTGTAGGTGGAAGCACTTAGATTTTAGAGCCTGTGTTAAAGTTTGATATTAGAAGTCACAGTGACCTTGACCTTTGACTTAGTGACCCAAAAATGGGTGTGGCGTGTAGAACTCATCAAGGTGCATCTACATATGAAGTTTCAAAGTTGTAGGTGGAAGCACTTTGATTTTAGAGCCAATGTTAAGGTTTTAGCACGACGCCTACGGCGGACGTGCTGGCTATGACAATAGCTCGGGTTTTCTCCGAAAACAGCCTCGCTAAAAATACATTTTACAAGTAAATGTCTTTAAATGAGACAACTGTCAATAAAATTATAACCGACAAGATGTTTGTCCTAAATATACCCAGTTTTTTTTTCCACTATTTTTAGAATGGGGCTGGTTCACTTTGATTTGGGAAGTATCACGTCTTATGTACTAAAATTTTGTAATTAATCTTGTTAATTTCATGCTAACAAATACTTTATAACAGATAATAAAAGTATTGCAATATGATATTGTATAAGGTTCAACTTAAAGAGCTGGATTTGGAGATAATTAAAATTTGTATTCTTATAATAAAAAAACTTGTTTGAAAAATTTCAATTGGGAATTTGTAGGTCCCATTTGGGAAAATATATATACTTCTTTCAATATGGAATGGGCCCCCATACCGGACCCAAATTTGAACAAAAAAAAACACTGATACCATAGCAGGACAAATATGATTGGTTAATTGTCTTCTGGGCCCTTAATTTTTGCACCATGTAAACTATATTTATTCGGTCAAAAACACACATTCTTTATTTAACATTAAGTTTAACACTATCATTATAAATAAACTGTCAGGGCCCTCAATCTGTCAAATCCACGGCCGAAATTCGGCTGCATCCCCCCCCCCCCCTGAAAAGTATACTTTTTTCCCCTTTTTGGGGGAAAAATTCCCCCTAAAAAAAAAAATTTTTTTTTTTTTTTTTTTTTTTTTTTATAGATAGATGTCTCATGATTATTATATCTCAATTCTATTTTAATTTAATCTTGTCAAACATACTTAATTATGAAATAAGCAATGAATAGAGTGCAAACATGTACAAATGTAATAATTAGATAGTATGTAAAAAATCCCCCAAAAAGGGAAACGCCGCGAAAATTCCCCCTGCTATGGGTAGCGACCCGCTTCCCCTTAAATGGATTGAGGGCCCTGACTGTTCTGTGAATAATTCCATGAAATACCACCCCAAATATACATCAGTGAAATATCGCCCCATATTCACATCAGTGAAATACCACCCCATATTTACATGTACATCAGTGAATTATCATCCGATATTTACACAAATGAAATACCACCCCATATTAACATCAGTGAAATACCACCCCATATTTACATGTACAGCAGTGAATAATCATCCGATATTTACACTAATGAAATACCACCCCATATTTACATCAGTGAAATACCACCCCATATTAACATCAGTGAATTACCACCCCATAATTACATCAGTGAAATACCACCCCATATTTGTTGCGTAAATGCAAAGTTTTTGTTGTTGTGAAAGTTAGTTTTAATTAAGTTACATTTCTAAATAGAAGTGTTATGCAAAATGTGTATGGTTCACGGACGATCATGCCTTTTCCGACCATTCCTGTAGGGCCCCATTTCCGCCCCATTCCCAATCTAAAATCAAAAATTTTAATAAATTAATAAAGAGCTTTTTCATTTATCTTTTGTTAGTTAAGAAAGCTAAAATTCATAAAATGCACAGAAAAATGCTCAAATTTAAGTGCCTGGTTGACCACCACTAGAAGGCCTGTTGGTTTCACATTTTGGCTTGTTGGCTCAAAAGTTATTGAGATCCCTGCATACCACCCCAAATTTACATCAGTGAAATATTACCCCATATTTACAACAGTGAAATACCACTCCACATTAACATCAGTGAAAATAACCTCAATCTTTAATGTTATTTTTTCGTAGCTCCCCCCCCCCCCTTCTCTTTTGTGCGAATGTTTTATCTAGCGCAGTATGGTTCCTTTTTCAGTTATTAATGTTTTTCTGTCCCTGACAACCACAATTGAATGCTGATGGGGCAAAGGTCCTGCAATAAATATTTTATTGAATCTTTATTAAATTTTATAAAATTATTTATTTAAATAATTAAGTAAGCCTTGTTCCAGCATCAAATATATATATATATACGTCTATATACGGCCAAAGTTCAATTACTTAAATATTCTAAATATTCATAGCTACGCAAACATCCTTAATTTTAATTTTGGACTAACATCCTGCGCCTTGTAGATATTGTCAAATGTTTGCATAAAATATACTTTTGTTTACATGGAAGGCAGATTGTTTGAGTGAAATCTACTAATGTTGACATTGAAGGCAGATGCAAACAGCACAAACATGCAAAGAATATGAACATAAGGGCAATTATATCTGCTATCAATTTTCTTGCTGCATACAAGTATGGTAAAAAAATCTAGGCGAAAACATCTGAATAAGAAAACTTCAGTAAAACAAGAGGGTCAACATTCATCCGTGTTGACTGTGAGTACTTAAAAAGTGGATTTCTAGGAATAGCAGTTAATAAAAATTGCATCCCTTTTCTGAATAAGTGACTCTTGACTGACTTCATAGAAATACATGTTGAATGATATTAAGTACAAATCTTTCCCCATCACTACCACTACCATGTCATGATAAAGATTCATAATTATGTATATTGGGCACCTATTATATATATTTCCATGTGAGCTGGTAGGGTGTTGGTAGTGAGATTATGTCTAAAGCTGGACTTTTAAAACACATGATGAGACAGCAAACTTTTCACAAGAAACAGCTTGTAAGATACGATGTATAGATCAGTATTGTACAGTCAGTACTTGGTCCCTAGCCTTTAAAAAGATACACAGTTTTGGATACAATGTCAATGGTATAAGTTAATGTTAACGACTAGACATACAGCATGTGCATTGTGACCAGAGTGTTACTTTTTTATTAAAGATGTTGGTGTTGTTGAATTTTATTTTTAAAGCAGAACCACAAACATTGATAGGATGCAATGTGTTCACATGAGATAGGTTATTTTGGTTAACAGTGAAAATAAAATAAAGTACCAACTTGTCATGATTTAAGATTAGCAATGGTAAGCATCCTTAAACTCCATTCCTGATTGTTTTAATCCAGGCAAAGGCCTGACTGGCCTTGGAGGTATACAAGAAAGAACACAAGAGTGCAAATGGTTCTGTGGCATTCATCTAAAACTTCATGTAACTAAAAAAAACTTGGCAGGTGGTTTTCGCAAGGTTTTATCAAAATCTTCTAAAGAAATTTACCCAGCACCTTAAAGCCATGATTTTGAGAAAAAAATAAAATAAATATGAGTAACAAGAGTCAGTGCATTATCATCATTTTCTTCATCCTCATTATCATTATCACAGTTGTCAAATAATAATCATAATGTCTGTATAAATTTCATAATAATTGTAATCATCACCATCATGACAATCATCATCATCATCACCATCATCATCATCATCATCATCATCATCATCATCATCATCACCATCACCATCACCACCACCACTACCACCATCACCATCATGACAATCATCACCATCATGACAATCATCACCATCATCACCATCATCATCATCATCATCATCATCACCATCACCATCACCACCACCACCACCACCATCACCATCATGACAATCATCTCCATCATCACAATCATCACCATCATCATCATCATCATCATCATCATCACCATCACCATCACCACCACCACCATCACCATCATGACAATCATCACCATCATCATCATCATCATCATCATCATCATCATCATCATCATCATCATCATCATCATCATCATCATCATCATCATCATCATCATCATCACAACCACCACCACCACCATCACCATTACCATCATCATCATCATCATCATCATCATCATCATCATCATCATCATCATCATCATCATCATCATCATCATCACAATCATCACCATCATCATCACCACCACCATCACCATCATCATCAACATCATCGTCATCATCATCATCATTATCGTCATCACTGACTCCACCACCACCACCATCACCATCACTATCATCATCACCATCAGCAGCAGCAGAAGCATCACCATCATGACAATCATCACCATCATCATCATCATCATCACAACCACCACCACCACAATCATCATCACCATCAACATCAACAATATCATCATCATCATCATCATCATCATCATCATCATCATCATCATCATCATCATCATCATCATCATCATCATCATTGTCATCATCAACTCCACCACCACCACCATCGGCACCATCATCATCAGCAGCAGCAGCAAAAGCATCATCATCATCATGATCATTATCATCATCATCATCATCATCCTCTTCCTCCTCATCTTCAACATCATTATCATCATCACCATCATCATCACCACCACCACCACCACCACCATCATCATAATCATCATCATCATCATTATCATCCTTCTCATCATCATCATCTTCATCATTAGCAATGATCATGCTTTTTTTGTCATAAACAGAAAAATACATGTAATATATTATATAATGTATATAAATGATGGGAAGATTAAATATTGTCATTTACAATAGACATTTGTTGTACACCATATAACACTTGCCTGTGTTATATGTTCTTTCGGAAACATACTGTTATAATTTATTGAACATGCTGAGACCATTTTGTGTCAATAATTATCTGTCTTTTTTTTACCACAGACCAACTCCACACAACTCCACAAAACCTTTTTTTGTAATATTATTTATAATTATTATTTATTTAAAAAAAATGTACACATGTTCTTAAATATCATTTATTGTGAAATCCAAATGTTTAAATAAATCATTACCCCAAAAGAATAAATAAATGTTTTACTGTAAAATCTTAGTACATGTATTGAGCATCTGTTTACAGGCTTTTAAGTCTTCTATTTTGATATGACAGAAGTGGTTGCATTTAATTATTAAAGATCTATATGCCTGATCTGATAAAAAAAAATCTACTTGAAATAAGAATTTTATTAAGCAATGTAGCATTATTTTTTGTGTTATACTGCTGTATTGGATGAGAGCGTTTTGTTTCTCATAGATGGTGACTAATTCCCCAGAAGTGGTTGTCACACTCTCCTCATTATTGCTTGTTATTAAACGTTACAATAATCTGACTTGGTCAGTGGCATCACAGTTAGACGCCACAGAAGTGCTTGTTAAGTTTGAGGTCAATGTCAAACTAAAAATGAAGTCTGGTATATAGGATTTCCTAGCAATTGTCAAAATACAATGCCCTTGCATGAAACAAAGCTCTTCATAATCATAATTGATGCAAGATCAAATATATCATTGATGGTTACTCTTAAACAGACAGACAAAAAACAATGACTGGACAGCAAATTGAAATGAAACGTAAGGCAATACAAGGAGCTTTAATAATGACAATTATAACTAGAGCTTTGTCACAGACGTGACAAATACCCCCACATGACGCATTGAAACAGAATATTTTGCATGTTGTCTTAACAAAAAAAGCGAACACCATGCTTAATGTTTAAAACGCACTAAGTGACCCCGTGACCTAGGTTTTGACCCAGCATTGCCCATGTTTGAACTTGATCTACACATCATCTACATACAACTTCTGACTTAGTGTGGTGAAGATCAGATGAAAACTACTTGAATTAGAGAGTGGACACCATGCTCAATGTTTAAAACGTACTAAGTGAACCCGTGACCCCAGTTTTTGACCCGGCATGACCCATAATCGAACATGACCTAGACATCACCTAGATAAAACATCTGACCAAGTTTGGTGAAGATCGGATGAAAACAACTTTAATCAGAGAGCGGACACTTACTACTGAGCGACAGACCGACCGACGGACAGACCGACCGACCGACAGACAAGCTCAACTTCGTTTGGTGGGGTATAATTAACCAAGAACTAGGCCAGAGTGAAAAATCTAAGTACAAAATGAGGTTAATTTCAAGGAGAAACTAAAGATGGGTAAATTTGGTGTAACCAAAATTTAGACCTTCTGAGTTTAAGTTCCAAAGTTGGTCAATGTCATAGTCAAGATGAAGCAGGTGATTTTAGTTTATTAAGAGTGTTCATAAAAAATATCAATGTCAGTGTTTAACCCTTTCCTTGACAGCCATTTAGCCAATAAAAGCCGCTCCAGTTACCACAAGACCTAGCTGCCTGCTGACCAGTGGCTGATAGCCATCTTATCAATATCAGTACCCCATCTTTACAGGCATTATTGGAAAAACGCTGTTTTATGACCCTCATTGCTTTTGAACCTGAAATTCTCATAAAAATTGAAATATTATTGAAAAATACTCAAATGAAAGTTTTAGCTAATAAAATTTCCTTTCCTGTGGTGTAAACTGTATGTTTCTACCTTAATTTATTGGTCAGTTATAGTCATGCAAAGTTGACCGTTGTGTGTTTTACTGCGTTTCAATGCTAATCTACCTCTTTGGAAACGCAACCCTCATTGCCCTTAAACCGGATTTTCTCATAAAAGTTGAAATATTATTGAAAAACACTTAATATGAAAGTTTTAGCTAATAAAATTTCCTTTCCTGTGGTGTAAACTTATGTTTCTACATTATTTTATTCATCAATTATAGTCATGTAAAGTTGACCGTTGTGTGTTTTACTGGGTTTAAATGCAAATCTCTTTCCAGCTCATATAGAAACTTTGAGAAGTTGGTGTGTTGAATCAAATACAAATAATTATATTTTGGAATATTAATTTTTTTCTTTACTTTCCAAACTACAATTCTTTTTTCTTGAAGATTTTTTTATTTTATAAATTCATTCTACAAACCTCAAAATTCATGTAAATTCTTATAAATAACTATAGAAAAACACAGAGTTTCTCAATTAACTTCATTCATTTTCAAAATCAATTGTATTATTTCTTATAAATTTTTTACAATACATGGTATTTCTATTACATTAATTCACCAAATGATTTATAAACATGTATAGGTACCAGTTACAATTTAATTGGATGTTGCATAATGTGCCATGAATATTCATATAATCAATTTGCATTTTGCATTTTATTACCGATCAAAATCCGGCAATGTCGGCGTCTTCAATAAGTCTTCAGTTCGTGTATTTATTTGCAAAATTCCAATTTTAGGCGGCTACTTTATTATCAAATACTCTAGTTTATAATCTGATAGCCGACATATTACTTTATAACCCAGAAGTCGCCGACAAACCCGTGTATTCGTGTACCAAATAACAAAACGCCGAGGTAACATGGCACCCGCGCCAACGTCATCTGAAGACTACTGCTGCGTCTGGTAAACATGTTTATTCAAAGTGTCTAGAACCTGTGTTTCTTATCCCTAAATGTTAGATTAGCACGTGCGCTATTAATTATTATGTTGGTCAGTTCAAAGGCATATTGAAGACCGCCGACTGCGTCTTTGTTTTATTGCCCAATCAAGCACCGATAATCCAATATCCTGTGTATTACGAAACACAAACTTTAGAAAAGCAAGTGTCGCTTGTTAAAACATTTGAGTGTAAATGCCATTAAACATATCGATGTAATTCTCGTATATGATATCGGAAACAAATATTTACGATACAATGGAATCAAACAACAATAAGAATGAAATCGATTTACACCCAAATCATATTATATCCCTATGGAACGTGTTTATTTTTGCGGCATTTTTAACGAGTTATTAATATGTTTTCGGAAAATGTCTAAATTAAATACGGTTTTAGAATAGCAGT
This sequence comes from Dreissena polymorpha, assembly GCF_020536995.1. Taxonomy (NCBI): domain Eukaryota; kingdom Metazoa; phylum Mollusca; class Bivalvia; order Myida; family Dreissenidae; genus Dreissena; species Dreissena polymorpha. Next base: position 192,788,312 of record NC_068355.1, on the reverse strand, counting down.
TATTTTAGGACATTACGAAATGCCCGAAGCGTGCACATCCCGGAACGTGATATACGCATGTCAAATGGTAAACCCTTGTCTTGATTGGTCGCCAATTGCATCATAACTTTAAATAGCAACATTACCTGATGTTTACTCGACAGTTTAGAAAAATGATGAACGTATGTGTATATGCATTTCTGTTACACTTAAAACGTCATTTTAAGCATTTAAATAGCAAATTAAATCATTCCTCGTAAAAACACGTATATATCAGGTAATACATAGGGTAGTAGAAATGCGTAGATAACAGGGAATCGATACAGGCGTAGATAAGCGTATTTGACAGGGAATCGATAGGGTCGTAGAAACGCGTACCTGTTAAGGAAAGGGTTAAGCATTGTAGAAAGCGAAAATGTTGTTAGATGGAATGCCTAAATTTTAGTTAACCCTTTCCCACTCAAAGCAATGTAAAAATGGCTTTGTGAAAACAGCATAAAACCAGAACAGCCTGTGAGTAACTCGCAGGCTGTTCAGGTTTTATGCTGTTTGCTGCTGATCAGTATTTAAGAGTTTGAAATGAAGCCTTTTAAACTTGCATCTAGTAAGATAGGTCTTTATTTAAATTTAACTTTCTGAGGGAATAAAAAAAGCGTCAAAATATTTATCTAAGTGGTAAAGGGATAAACAACAACAACAACAACTTTTATTTTGCAATAAAGCTTATACAAGCTCTTAGCCTATATAAGCTCTTAGCCTACAAGAGATTGGACTCTGCAGCCTACAATAGATTGGACTCTGCATTAGTGTAAACCAAAAGTAGGTGAGCGTCAACAGCAACATGCAGTAAGGTTGATATGGGTGTGTTGGTAGTGTTCAAGTACAAAATCCATGCAAGTAAGAAAGATTTGTGTTCACCGTGTAGAGATGGAAGGATGGGTCAATCACTATGTACCTCCCAAATCAGTCAATGCAGGGGCATACACAATATTTTTGGTCTACTCATAAATATAATAATTTTAGAACAAGACACATGTTGCTGTCACTTATTATTATTGTGATCAACGGAAATAACCACTGGTGAGGAGCGTCAAGCCTATCTGGTAAACAGAAGGGCATACTTAAATGTTGACTGTGGAGAATAGATAGCTAAGTATTACAATCTATGGAAGGGAATATCCGCCAGTCCATTCATGTTACCAAATGACAATTACATATTGCTAAATGACAATTGCATACTGCTAAATGACAATTGCATTTTGCTTTATTTTATTTGTTACAAAATAACTGCGCCTTCCTTGAGTTTTTATGCTTGTTTTCTATCAGTCAGTGAAATGTTGCGTGCATATTTCTTTTTAATGTTTACTCGATGTATGTTAATCATGCATTCTTTCGAATTAATGACAAATGAATTATTTCTGTTAAATTGCTCATGTGGCTATCTTCTTGTTGCTGAACTATTATCATTTCAACACTTACTTTTTGCTAGAAACGGGCATTTTTTGTAAGTTCTACTAAGCGAAATGAATAAGCACAAGGCAGCAGCTCACATGAAGTAAGCCGAATGCCGAATGCATTAAGACGAATGCATTAGTAATACTGAATTCATATACGACGGAGAACCAGAGTTTTCTGTAGTTTTTGGTAGTTTTCGTAAAAGGTTAATATTTACAACGGTGTTGTTTTATACATCTACCAGATGAATTACTGTACTGCGTCGTTTCGAACGTATTTTCCACTGTTCTTATTCAGGTAAAGGTTACTTGTTTATTGTACTTGTTTATAAGGTAAATTGCATACGATTGTAATCCCTATTTGGAACGTTGAGTTGTCATTTGGTTTGTGATTAAGGTCTATTTGAAGTTAATGGGCGTAATCTTGTTTTCATTTACACGTCATACGGCCATAGTATCATTGTACCGCAGGTGGGTTACGATGATCAAAACATCTTACTATTGGCTTGTTTGAATTTAACTATTTATTAGCCGGATTTTTTTCGAAAAAATCTCGGCTTATAGATTGATGTTGTCGGGCGGGCGGGCGGGCGGGGTGGCGGCGTGCTCGAAAATGTTAAAGTTCTTATTTCATGGTATAACTTTGGTATGCTTGGACCTAGAGTCTTCAAACTTGACATGAAGGTTGGCCAGGATTAACAGATGACCACTGGTCATTTCAAGGTCATTCATTTGAAGGTCAAGGTCACTGTGACCTTCAATATAAAAAATGTTAAAGTTGTTATAACTTTGGTATGCTTGGACCTAGAGTCTTGAAACTTGACATGAAGGTTGGCCATAACTAGTTAGTAACCACTGGTCATTTCAAGGTCATTCATTTGAAGGTCAAGGTCACTGTGACCTTGAATGTAAAAATGTTAAAGTTCTTATTTCATGGTATAACTTTGGTATGCTTGGACCTAGAGTCTTCAAACTTGACATGAAGGTTGGCCAGGATTAACAGATGACCACTGGTCATTTCAAGGTCATTCTTTTGAAGGTGAAGGTCACTGTGACCTTCAATATAAAAATGTTAAAGTTGTTATAACTTTGGTATGCTTGGACCTAGAGTCTTGAAACTTGACATGAAGGTTGGCCAGAACTAGTAAGTAACCACTGGACATTTCAAGGTCATTCATTTGAAGGTCAAGGTCACTGTGACCTTGAATGTAAAAATGTTAAAGTTGTTATAACTTTGGTATGCTTGGACCTAGAGTCTTGAAACTTGACATGAAGGTTGGCCAGAACTAGTAAGTAACCACTGGACATTTCAAGGTCATTCATTTGAAGGTCAAGGTCACTGTGACCTTGAATGTAAAAATGTTAAAGTTCTTATTTCATGTTATAACTTTGGTATGCTTGTACCTAGAGTCTTCAAACTTGAAATAAAGATTGGCCAGTACTAGAAGATGACCACTGGTCATTTCAATGTCATTCATTTGAAGGTCAAGGTCACTGTGACCTTAAATGTTAAAATGTTAAAATTGTTATAACTTTGGTATGCTTGGACATAGAGTCTTCAAACTTGACATGAAGGTTTGCAAGCACACTTAGATGACCACTGGTCATTTCAAGGTCATTCATTCTAAGGTCAAGGTCACTGTGACCTTGAATGTAAAAATGTTAAAGTTCTTATAACTTTGGTAGGTAAAAATGTTAAAGTTCTTATTCCATGTTATAACTTTGGTATGCTTGTACATGCATTCAAAACATAACACAAGGTTTGCTTATGCCTTGAAAAGTACTTACATTTCATTTTGACCTTTGAACAATATTTCAGTAATTTAAGTATTGCATTGACAAAAACACGAAAGGTACTTTCCTGTCATTTAAATCAAAAATCCGGCTTCAATGCGGTCATCTCCGACCGCGGAACTCTTGTTTTATACTGTTTTCATCGCATATCTTCGTAACACTGTCTTTATCTAATAAAATCGTACCTAGGTTGGTAAAATTGTATCTTATTCAAATTATTCATTTTAATTGTTTCTTACTAGTTTATCCCCAATACGGCATGGAAATCCATTTACAGAGCTACCGTAGGTCTCCACGTATAGCGCGCAGTGTTTTACCTCCAAAATTCAAATTAAAAGGCTGGTGCGCGCTATACATTGATACAACGCTATCCTGGCTGCTAAATTGGTAAAAAAAATGTTGTGTAATCGTAAATAATCAAAATGGCCACCATGTTTTTTTCCAGAAAACTACCACCCTATAATCATACAGACTGAGGGGCCATTGTCGAAACAACAAGAAGTCGCTACTGGTAGATATGAATGCGGTAGAAGAAGTTTTGGTCAAAAATAAATTTGTTTGAATAAACTTGCGGACATTTCTTTGTTTGTGTTTTTCACTTCTTTATTGATGAATTCCGATGGGGATTGTTTATTTTGGAGAGCAGGCAAGGGTAGGTGCGAACGAGGTCTTTTTTGCAGGTAACGGTAGGTGTGAAAGGGGGTCATTTTGCACTTCGTAATTGGCAGATGTTATTGAGTAATATGTGCCACGACTTGTTAAGATGCTAATTGACATTTGAGACACTAATTGACACTTGAGAACGTGAAGATATGCAATTGCATTTTGTGTGTATAAATATTAAACGTTCAACAGTGGTGTACCTCAACAACTGTATCCCTGTATCCCATGCGACATTCAAATTTACCGGTAATGCCCATGCTTTCCCCGAGAAAAAAATCACACGATGTACTCTAATTCTTATTTTCTCACGTTTTTCACGAAATGCACGTGGACTGTTAATCTTTTGCTAGAAAATTACAAAATTGTCAGAAAAGTACAGTGCTATGCAACCCATGCTCCTAATCATAATGACGCTTCCTATTGTGAATGCTTAATTAAGCTTTCCAATGCCCCGTATTATTGGATTGTGCAATTGTAAAATGGCGGCCATTTTCGGTCCGATTTGGTGGTTTTATTGTCTTTAAATTTTTTTTTCTCCATTTTTGCATTTAAAAAACAGCCTGCGCGCTATACACGGGAGCGCGCTATACGTGGAAACCTACGGTAATTAAAATGGAAAGCAATGTGATAAAACAAGTATGCACAGTTACCTCATTAACGAACAAAAATAATTATGTTTTCTGGAATTTAATGGTTTCTCTTTTTCATTTCAAATGTTTATATTTCTGATACTGTTTTATACTATAATCAATTTATGTTGACCATCTTACAGCTATTTCTGTATATTGGGTTCGAGATGACTTTGGAAAGGTACCAGTTGACCAAAAAACAGGTATAAGTTGACCAAAATGGGTTTGAGTTGACCACAGTACGGATTGAACAGTTACCGTATTTTACCATGCATAGCGCGCAGTTTTTTGCCTTCAAATTTCGAAATAAAAATTCGGCGCGCGTAATACATTGACACAACCCTTTTAGCTGGTTGCTGAATTGCAAAAAAATCCATTTCGTAATCGTAAATCTTCACGATTGCCGCCATTTTTGTTATTGCAGAAAACTACACCCTATAATGTTATAGACTGAAGGGGCCGTTGTCGAAACAACAAATAGCGGGAAAGGTTAGGAATGAACGGGGTAGTAACAGTTTTGACAAAAATTAAAAGATGAAAAAAATGTCTTTGTTGGTGTTTTCACACTTATTCATTGATTGTTCATTAAAAAAATCGAGGTATATTGATCCCCGTGCGTCGCAGTATTGTTTGTTAAAGTTTTTGTTGTCATGAAAACTCGTTGATTTACAACGCAAAACGTTTTATTTGAACTGAGGCTAATTAACTCAATCATATTTCTCAACTTCCCTTTTGCTTTATTTTGATAATTTAATCCAAAGTTTAATGTTAGCAATTCCGAAAATGTGCACTCTATGTGAATTGACAGTTTGACGTTATCAAAGGAAAGCCACTTCCTGTCTGAAGCAATAAAGCGACAAGTTTCTCGCCGACAAAATTGGCTTCCTTTGTCTAGCAATCAACATGCCGAACCAATCGTGTGTTTGTTCCTCAATGGCAATCGTCCAATTAAATAATAGCATGTGCAAAGCTCCGCCTTCGAACCTTTTGCAGAGAACGGAGGTGGAGTTCAACGGTTAATTGAGCAAGTGTTTTACGTAAGTTGAGTTCCGATTTGCCGAAATTACTCGGCCCTAAGCATTGAAACGACGAATACATTTATCAATGATTTTCCGATCTCTGCATAAATATGCTACTGTGCGAGTATACTACGTAGGTAACAAACCAACAATAGAGATATAGACTCGTTTTATTTTCTTTCAATAGAGACAAACAAATGATATTTGTCAAATGGCTTTACGCCGATAACGCCAACTGTATGGAATTGAGCGTTCGGGTGTATTGTTTGTCTCACTATAAATACTTATCAACCAGACGCAGTGAAGGCGCGAAATACCAGGTCAAACTGGATTTAATGGGGAGCATCTCTTAATGGGGAAATATTTAAGTCGATGAAAAATAAAATGGGAGCCACGGACGATTTGCGTAAAATTGGACATTGCGATGTTGCGGGTCTGCAGAAGAAGATGTCATACGATGCTGTGAGCGGCAGGTAAAGAAAATGTTACACTGTTCAAATGTGAGGAATAGGTAATAGTGGTTTGAATTTAACGCACAGGGGTCTTGAAAAAACACCCGCAGTGCGCGGCAATAAGGACATATCGGTGTTCTCGAGAGAATAATCTTTCGAATTGTCGAAAATATAGTGCTATGCAACCCATGCTCCTGATTGTCTAAACTCTCCCTACTTTAAAACAAAAAATTAAGCGCCCGAAAAACTCAGATTAAATGATTGCGCAATATAAGAATGGCGGCCATTTTCGGCCAAATTTTCAGGTTTTTGGTCTTGAATTCTTTTTTTTCTCCATTTTGGCTTTAAAAAATCGCATGCGCGTTATACATGGTAGCGCGCTATACATGGTAAAATACGGTACTTAATAAGTGTCTTCAAACAGACACATTTAATGATTTTTATACGCCCGTATAAAATACGGGACGTATTATGTGAAACCCCTTGGCGGCGGGCGGGCGGGCGGGCGGCGGGCGGCGGGCGGCGGGCGGAAGGCATCACTTTGTCCGGACTCTAATTCAAATTGTATTCATCCGATCTTCACCAAACTTGGTCAGCAGTTGCATCTAGTTGATATCTAGGCCAAGTTCGAATATGGGTCATGCCGGGTCAAAAACTAGGTCATAGGGTCAATAAGTGCATTTTCAAAGGGGCCACTTTGTCCGGACTCTATTTCAAATTGTATTCATCCGATCTTCACCAAACTTGGTCAGCAGTTGTATCTAGTTGATATCTAGGCCAAGTTCGAATATGGGTCATGCCGGGTCAAAAACTAGGTCATAGGGTCAATAAGTGCATTTTCAAAGGGGCCACTTTGTCCGGACTCTATTTCAAATTGTATTCATCCGATCTTCACCAAACTTGGTCAGCAGTTTATACGCCCGTATAAAATACGGGACGTATTATGTGAAACCCCTTGGCGGCGGGCGGGCGGGCGGGCGGCGGGCGGCGGGCGGAAGGCATCACTTTGTCCGGACTCTAATTCAAATTGTATTCATCCGATCTTCACCAAACTTGGTCAGCAGTTGCATCTAGTTGATATCTAGGCCAAGTTCGAATATGGGTCATGCCGGGTCAAAAACTAGGTCATAGGGTCAATAAGTGCATTTTCAAAGGGGCCACTTTGTCCGGACTCTATTTCAAATTGTATTCATCCGATCTTCACCAAACTTGGTCAGCAGTTGTATCTAGTTGATATCTAGGCCAAGTTCGAATATGGGTCATGCCGGGTCAAAAACTAGGTCATAGGGTCAATAAGTGCATTTTCAAAGGGGCCACTTTGTCCGGACTCTATTTCAAATTGTATTCATCCGATCTTCACCAAACTTGGTCAGCAGTTGCATCTAGTTGATATATAGGCCAAGTTCGAATATGGGTCATGCCGGGTCAAAAACTAGGTCATAGGGTCAATTAGTGCATTTTCAACGGCGCCACTTTGTCCGGACTCTAATTCAAATTGTATTCATCCGATCTTCACCAAATTTGGTCAGAAGTTGTGTCTAGATGATATGTAGGTCAAGTTCAAATATGGGTCATGCCGGGTCAAAAACTAGGTCACGAGGTTACTTAGTGCATTTCAAGCATTTAGCATGGTGTCCGCTCTCTAATTGAAGTAGTTTTCATCTGATCTTCACCTAATTTGGTCAGAAGTTGTGTCTAGATGATATGTAGGTCAAGTTCGAACATGGGTCATGCCGGGTCAAAAACGAGGTCACATAGTGCATTTCAAGCATTAAGCATGTTGTCCGCTCTTTAATTGAAGTAGTTTTCATCTGATCTTCACCAAATTTAGTCAGATGTTACATCTAAGTGATATCTAGGTCAAGTTCAAATATGGGTCATGCCGGGTCAATAACTAGGTCTTGAGGACACTTTCAAGCATTGAGCATGGTGTCCAAAACCTTCGAACGGGCGTATCTTGTGACAGTTTGGCACTCTTGTTCTTTTATAGACTTAAATGGTAGATCGATCTTGTTTTTCTTTGCATCTATAATGTGTAGCTCAGTGACCCAGTTAATGTTTGCGGTTTGTAACTCAGGGGTCCTGGGTATGATCCTCACATGCGGTGCTGATTTTTTTCATTGGAGTGTCCTCTGGCGAGACTGCAGAGCCCTAGCCTAGTACTGGTGAAACCCAGGAAGCAAATTAAGTGAATCTTTGCCTCAATGTAAGTTAAATACACAGGCATAAACACCATACGAACAAACACATCAAGATGTTAGTACATGTAGGATAATGGGGGGGGGGGGTGCTGAAGATTTCCCAGAAAGATGGTACTTAGATGATCAAAGCAGATCATATTTCTGTGAAAAAAGTATAGAAACTTAGATCAGCAAGTGTCAAATCTGACTATGTAACAGTTATTATCTCTCTAATCTATCATTTTACTACATAACGGTGACTTGTTTTTATAAATAAATAATAAAAAAATTGGGGGGGGGGGGGGTGGGGGGATGGGGGGTAGGGGGTAGGGGGGATGGGGGGTGGGGGGTAGGGGGGAATGAGAGGGCGGTTATAATGTGGGGTGTGGTAATTTATTAGATGTTTAAAAAAAATTGGGGGGTGGAGGGTAGGGGGTGGGTGAGTGAGAGGGGGGTATAATGTGGGGTGTGGTAATTTATAAGATGTTTAAAAAAACATTGGGGGTGGGGGGGTGGGGGAGTGAGAGGGGGGTATAATGTGGGGTGTGGTAATTAGTTAGATGTTTATTTTTTATTTATTTTTTGGGGGGGAGGGGGGTTGGGGGTGGGGGGGGGAAGGGGGTGGGGGGGTAGGGGGATGGGGTGAGAGGGGGTATAATGTGGGGTGTGGTAATTTATAACATGTTTTAAAATAAAATTGGGGGGGGGGGGTTAGGGGGGGTGGGGGTAGGGGGGTGGGGGTAGGGGGGTGGGTGGGGGGTGGGGGGGGGGTGAGAGGGGGTTATAATGTGGGGTGTGATTTTTTATAAGATGTTTAAAAAACAAGGGCTGTTTGTAAAACATGCATGCCCCCCATATGGGCTCTCCGTTGTAGTGAGAGCGATTGTGTGAATATGTTTTTTGTCACTTTGACCTTGACCTTTGACCTAGTGACCTGAAAATCAATAGGGGTCATCTGCCAGTCATGATCAATGTACCTATGAAGTTTCATGATCCTAGCCATAAGCATTCTTGAGTTATCATCCGGACACCATTTTACTATTTCGGGTCACCGTGACCTTGACCTTTGACCTAGTGACCTGAAAATCAATAGGGGTCATCTGCGAGTCATGATCATTCTACCTATCAAGTTTCATGATCCTAGGAATAAGCGTTCTTCAGTTATCATCCGGAAACCATTTTACTATTTCGGGTAATCGTGACCTTGACCTTTGAGTTTTTTAGTGACCTGAAAATCAATAGGGGTTATCTGCGAGTCCTGATCAATCTACCTATCAAGTTTCATGATCCTAGGCCTAAGCGTTCTTGAGTTATCATCCGGAAACCATTTTACTATTTCGGGTCACTGTGACCTTGACCTTTGACCTAGTGACCTGAAAATCAATAGGGTTCATCTGCGAGTCCTGATCAATCTACCTATCAAGTTTCATGATCCTAGGCCTAAGCGTTCTTGAGTTATCATCCGGAAACCATTTTACTATTTCGGGTCACCGTGACCTTGACCTTTGACCTAGTTACCTCAAAATCAATAGGGGTCATCTGCGAGTCATGATCAATGTACCTATGAAGTTTCATGATCCTAGGCCCAAGCGTTCTTGAGTTATCGTCTGACAACCACCTGGTGGACGGACCGACAGACCGACCGACATGAGCAAAGCAATATACCCCCTCTTCTTCGAAGGGGGGCATAAAAATGATGTACATAATTTAATACAGAGCAATAACTGCGCACTTAAACCGCCTCTGTGATTGTTCTTCTAAACATCAAAGCGTTTAAAGTACTTGGCGACTGATAAAGAGAATTGTTCACTTGAAACTATAAAGTGATGTCTAAAGCACACACACACAACTAAACAATACCACCAATTTGAGAATATATTGGAAGAACTTTGTTTTCTATGAAACCTTGGTCTGCTAAATAGTTGTTTTAGATAATACATTGTTATCACTTATAAGCTTGTATTGTCACATAGTGTAAAACACTTTAAAACAATTCCCACAAGATGATATTCATGACATATGTTATCAAAATTTATAAATGTCACTTCCCTCTAAGACAAGACATTCATTCATATAACTGTATACTCGTTATTATAATAATTATATACCACCATGTTTTTAAATCGATAAAGCTAATTGTAAATTAAAAATATTGCAAGCTTAAGCTATTGGTTTGGTCTCTTTAACATATCGATTTAAACAATCAAACAACTACTATCCGCGGATTAATAAAGGAAGTTTTGCAGATTGTAGTTTCTATTGAGACACATGCCTGAACCATATAAAAGAACTATGAGTGTTCTCCTTAATAAGGAAGTTTTTAGGTGGCTGGTCTATTCATACTGTTTAGTCTTCAAGTATAAGTAAGTGTTATATGAAGCACATACTAAACTTAACAAAACCATCATGCGACTATCTACTTGAATATTTTTGTTTCTTTTATGAAACTGATTGCCCTGTTAACGAAGATTGAAGAAGCACATTTATTATCGTAACAAATGTTTGTAACACTTAATATATGATGAAAGGTTTTTGTTTTTGCGTGACATTTATTGTTTATAAGTATGCTATCATCAAACATTTAAACGCTATTTTTAGACCCCCCCCCCTAGCTCTATGACAAGACAATCATTCAGAGGAATGCATACACAATTTTATTCTGATGTTTCAAAAACCTCTGTGCAAACGATTGTATACATAAATTAATAAATACTGTCGTCATAAGTTTATGTGTTACAGTGATTAATGTCTAAATCAAACACTGCTGACCTTTTTCAAAGAGATAGCCATAACAAATTGTATTTTGACATTTTGACATAACATATCTTATAAAACATAAGTTGGAAAATAGCCGCATTACATTCAGATAGAAATGTACACAATCAACATCTTAGCACACCAATCCAAAATTATATAGAAATGATTATATGTTTTAATTTAATTTTAATTTCCGAAGTAGCTGTCAAATATCCTTTATATTTGAAACATACAGATCATAATCACTTATATTCTAGAGTAACAAAAGTCAATCTTAAGTTAATATTGTCGTACAATCTTTGATAAGACGGACCCCTGAATGCAGTAGTGCAATTCACATGCATATGTAGGTTTTTAACTTATATTGCAACAGTTTATAGATTGTTTTGAAAACAATTGTATGATCATGGTAAAGTTACATATGTCTAGTCATAAGCAGTATGTGTAGGATACACTAGCAACAGGACCAGAGGGATCATTTTGTTTTCAGATGATGTTTATGTAATGTGTGTTTCATCCTAATATTTATTTAACCAGTATGCCATGTAATACATATATTTTCTAATAAAATTGTAAAAAAGGTTATTCAGTATTTAGATTATTTTGACACACTTTTTCATGATGGATGACTTCATCCACAGTCATTACAAGAAAAACAACAACAACATAATTGAGCCTTGGTCTGGGAAAATGGGTCTTAATGCATGTGTCTCAAGTGTTAATCAGGGTAAATCAGTGATGAAATTTTCGCTAAATGGAATTTTTTCCATAAAAAGGTCTCTAACGGAAAGTGTTGTCCCTGATAAGCCTGTGCTGACGGTACAGGCTAATCTGAGAAAAACATTTGGAGCACGTGCATTGAGTCCAATTTTCCCAGAGCCACACTCAAATGTTAAAGCAATGCCCGTTAAATTAAGAAATTTATCCAATGACAAAATAGTGGTTTGCTATTCATTGAAAATCTCATAATTGTTCAAATAAAAAAAGATTTATTCATTATTTACAACAAGATGCAATTATCTTTCCAAAACAAGACAATTGGCATTTCATGTAAAAGCTATTCACATTAGACGATAAATTAAACTGGTATTTATGATAAACAATACCATAATAAAGAAGCACAGACAGTTCTCACTATTCCATTCAGAGCAATTCATATTGAATTCAACAACAACTAGAAATGGCGCGGCAGAGGCCGACGTGTATCCCCACGCCGCATGTTTGACCCAGGGGGTACCCCAGGGTTGGTAATGGGGCCATGCATAGTTGAGATTGACCGTATTGTCATAAGATATATTCAGTATAATTTTGAAGTGAATCGGTGTGGAAATGAAGAAGTGAATGTCTTCGTTTGAACATGACATATCTTTTTTATTGCGTAAATAGATTCCGCTTAGAATGGCCTTTAAGAAAAGGTATGGTTATGGGGGTCTCTATGTGCAAGATGTTGCATTTATTTTCGCTTAAAGTTGTCACTTTTACATTGAATTATAAAGGAAAGCTATTTAGTATATTATGACCTCCAAGCAAAACAATAGGCATTTTGTAGACAGGTTAGTTTTTTACCCTATCACTGCTTTTTTACGGAGGATTCCAGAGATAGTCGATGTATCACGGTTGATAGCGGGATTTTGATTTTGATGTTTAAAGTGATCTCCCGGCAATAGTAATTTACGCTGCAATTTGCGCTGGAATTAGGTTTTTTAGTACTGGTTCCCATTTTCGCATTGTGAACTATTTATAATGGCGGTGTATTCAAAACCGAAGACTAATTCTAAATCAGAGACGCACTAGCAATCGACTTAAGAAGTAATATAGATCCACAAAGATATTAACAGCTTGTTAAATTCAATAGCAACATAGCCAAATGCACATAGTTAAAGAAAGAACGCGGTTAGAATAAGCATTAATACAAATTCCAAAAGTTTAACTGCAGTTGTCAATGACACACACGAAGTAAAGATATATATGAAGTAATTATAAACTTAGCAATATGTGACAATGAGATGAAGTGTTTGCATTGCAAATGTAACTAGGCAAAATGCAAAGACCATGTATCAGAAAGCATGTGCTAGTAGTTAAAATGAGAATGTCATTTAACATCATGCTTGGACTGGCGGATATTCCCTTCCATGACAATCATGTACATCCTAGTTCATGCATACAACTACAATCAAATTAAACACGATAAAGAGTAAACCACTTTACAGTCATATCAGATAATTGCTAAAAATTGTATTCATAGCTTAGGGTTAATACAAACAGTGTGAATTATTATCAGAAAACACATTAGTGGGACACCATCATTAATTCTTACAAGAAAAGCCTAGCAAGGCAACATTAAGGTTATACAATTATCTAAAACATAACATGTCTGCACATGTTAATACAATTACCTTAAGGATGTTTATTATTGGTAGTTTATATTCATTTTGTATGAGAGAAAAGTTTTGCCTATAACTGCCCAGATGTATGTTTTTGTTGTTAAAAACAATAAATACAGTAGAAATGTATTTATGAAGTAGTTTTTGGATAATTAACATGTATTAACTTACAAAAATGAAGTCTATGCCCTGCAATGTTGTAACCTTCTAGCTCTTGAGCAATATATCAAAGGGAAAATATAATGCTGCCATTTGAAAAACTCTGATATCAACAAGAACAGCAAATGAATGCAAAACCAATTGCATACATTACTGTAAAAACTAATTTCTTTGTCAATGGATGGATCACCATGATTTAGTTGTATTATGCAGCAAACACCATACATGCCAGAAATTTTCGGGTCCAAATCGGGACAATCCATTAAATATGTCGGGACATTTGACCAAAAAGCAGGACACCTAAAACGATCAATCATGCCACCTTTACTGAAGTCAGTAATCAGCTAATTACTTACAAAACCTCATAATTTCTGGCAAATATTGATGATAAAAGTGTTTAGAATTGCATGAACACAGACGTTCTCCATTTTCCAGAAGTAAACAAACATGTGCACTATGCAGATGAACCCATTTGTGACTAAGGCAACGTTCAACGGTATGTGCGCACATCGAGCACTGTTTTTATTCAACCAATCATCCATTATCTCTAAATTGATGCAATATGTACAAATTATTTTCTGAAAATCAGCCGAAAACGAAAGTAAATTTATGTCTCTGGTATCGGACAGCGCTCGATTTGTTTGACATATAATCAGGGGTTCCAATGGCCCCAAAAAAGTTGTCGCCACTTTTTGCGGCGTGAATACTGTCGGTTATTCCACCTTATTAATAAGAACAATCATTTTAAGAAACCTTACTACATTAATGTCATTGACTATATTATCACTTTAAAAAGTATGTTATTTCATAAAAAAAAAACAATAAGTACCTTCATAAGTCATACCTTCATAAGTATTAATAAGCTTTATTTGTATATAAATAAAAAAAAATCAACTTGATAAACAACACAGATAACCAAAATAATATAATAATGTTAACATCAATGTATTAAACAGTATGCTGCATAAATGTTTCGAAATTATTTAAACATAAAATCACACCAATGTTCATCATTTGAAAGGGAATCAGAAAATAAAGCATCTCACTTCAAATTGTTTAACAGTTATATTTGGTCATTTGGACATGATATACATCAGCTTCTGTTGTTAGCAAGTTTTCTGTTAGTGGTGGATGATTTCCAGGTTCAATTAAATGACTGTTGTTCACGCATTTTTCCTGACAGAAAGGCCCAGATAATTGCCACAATCCATTCTAGTTGCCTGAAATAACATAAAACATATTTTTACAAACTATCAACATCAAACCAACACATAAATGTCTTTAAATGTCTGAATTTAGCATATCCGAAATATAGTACATCGAGTGAATGTTTTATATTTAATTCAGAAATTGTTGTTATCTTAGTCAATTTATATCCTTCCCAGAACATTACAATAATGAATCTATTAAACAGAAATGCTCACAAATACCTGTTGAAACAAGTTTTTATTTGTTGATGTGTAGTAATTAAATGCTTTTGCCAGCCCCATGGTTTTGATTTTAACAAAGAAATAGCGGCCCTAATAATCATTATAATTATTGATCGTCGTGACAGTTTGTCCCCGTGTTACTTAACTTATTGCTCAATATCATAAAGGAGCCGTTAATCCGATAATAACCCCCATAAAACTTGACAATAGCAGTAAAAACACCGTTTGCAACACTTACACGCTTCGGTGATTTCTAATGCACTCTGCACTGTAGGTCGCTTACATCGTCGTAAATCAATATTTACAACTGACAGACGCTGGCCGCTATTGCTCGGTCGCGTGCTTTCGACTGGCAGTACATTTTCGGATAGGATTTTACCGATTTTTTTTAATTCGCCACTTTTAAAAAATTGGAGCCACATTTAAAGATTTAGCTCCATTTGGCGCCAATGGCGATCGACAGCGGAACCCCTGATAATACACTGAAAACCGCGTAATAATAGTATCTTTGGACTTGATTTGGGCCATGAAATACAAAAGCAATCTGCTTAAAGCACTACGATGCATCTATTCCTAGCAATTAACGACCCTTATCCTAAAACTACCCCGGTGTGAATGCCCGATAAAATCAATAATTTGCCGATATATCGCTGATAATGTGTCAAAAACAACACTGGATCACTCGACTAGTAGATATGGTTTGTTTATAGGGGGCAATAAAGGGATTAGCGATGGTAATTAAAGCCAGATGGAGCTTGAATATGGAATTGTATTGTGAACTTAAAGAGCGTATCGTTTTGTTCGAATGTCAGGAAAAATAGTGTTACATCGGGACAAACACCCCAAAAGCAGGACTGTCCCGCCAAGGTCTGGCAAACACAATGACCTTATTGTTGTTTTATGCAGGGAACACGTTGGTCTCATTTACAGGTATTTGTATTTTGCAGCGAACATGTTTACCTTATTTAGTTGTATTATGAAGCGAACACAAGACCTGATTGTTGTTTTATGCAGCGCCCCCACATCAATTTACGTAGATCATTTCTAAGGGGTTAAACAATGTATGATCATCATCATGCTTCTAAGTGTATAACAGTCCTGCAAATCCCTCTTAGAGTAATATTTACCTCTACCTTTAATCTTGATTAACATCACAGGCATCAGGGTGTTACATTTTACTACACAATTGTACCACACAGGCTTGTTTTATTTAAATGAAGCACAAGACCACAAAAGCCAATAAGAAACATACAAATATTGCTACATTTATGAATATAATCAGTCAATATGTTAGGGTCAAATGGTATAGCAAGACAGTATACAAAATAAAATAAAATTATGCGACAAAATTTGCTTAGATTTCCTTTGTTTAAATTATAAAGTAGTTTACTTAAGTTCAAATACATGTACTTCTTCAGAATGTGATTCAAACAGACGAAAGGGAGAACAAACTGTATGTTTCTCTCCTACCAGTTGATAATTTACAAATTATAATAAGTTTAAACAAAGTGAGAAATTTGAGTTGTAACCTATGTAACTATTTTTTATAACAGACAATTGGTACAGTGCCCCAGATAAGCTGCGTATATGCGTCTTTCACCCTATTAAAATGTTTAAAAAACGCAAAGAAATACAATATCATGCGTATTGAAAACGCAACCACTTTGACTTTTACACACATTCCTAAAATTCAATGCGTACGATACAATAGCTTCAATAAAAAATTCTTTGCTCATTTTCGGTATATCCTCTTTGCTATTATTATCTAAATGCGACGTGGCTTTAATTCAGCAAGCGTCTGGATGAAGGAGCAGGTAAACAATCAAAGTTATTCAAACGCTCTGCGGACTAGATATCATAGTTAATAACAGCATCTGACCAAATTATTTACGATAAACATGCGTTTTCAATCTGATTTAATCTGTCGCTCTTTGTGCATGTATTTTGTAAAGCGACTGTAGTTTCAGTTTCTACAACGATGCGAAATAAAAATGTCGAAGAGAGGTCGAAAGACGTCCGCTATGTTGCGCCAAAATATCAATCGATCGCACACTTTTTGAACCAAGAAAGCACGAGCCATTAAGTGACAAATAATTCGTGTTATTGATTTTTTTAAGTTTGATGTTTATATTATGCCTATGCACAGTTTCAAGGACTAAAGATGTTATGAAACATCAGTTTATGACAGTTATTATATAATAACAGTTTAAAGTTTTATTGACCTGGAAGATTGGCTTTTATTCAACGGGAAAAGCAGCAAAGATTTTAAGGTACGAATTTTTATGACTCATTTCACCCTATTTCAAGACTGAAATCACCCTATTTTTTAAAATCAATGGATGAAAACCCTATTTCCCAAATAATTATCTGGCGCACTGATGGGTATATTTAATATTCTAGTCTGATCGGGACGTATGTTATTCCAACATCATGGCATATTTACATTATTCAGGGATTGGTTGCAATATTTTACAATTGGTAGCATGAACCAATGATTTTTTAAAACATAAGTTATTGATTACAAATGATTGCAGGACTCCTATTAAGGGTTTCAGAATGCATTTTCTGTTTGTTTAAAGGGCTTTTTTTCCTGACTTTGTGAAGCGGCACTGGCCCCCTCACTTTGTGAAAAAATTAGTCGCGAACTTTTCAAAATTGTGACATAAAATGAGTTGCAAACTTTTCAAAATTGTGAAAAATTGAGTCGCAAACTATTCAAAATAGTGAAAAATTGAGTCGCAAACTTCTTACAATTGTGAAAAACCGAGTCGTGAAATCGTTAAAATCGTGAAAAACGGCCAATTTTGTAAAAATTCACAGCCCTGTTAGGTTTGTGAATTGTCCCTATCAAAATTGTGAAATGTCCTTCCAGGGCCACTTGCAAAGAAGGAAAAGAAGCCCTGTCCGCATATTTGTTAATGATTTTTATTTCCGAGCAAGGGATTGCAAACTTTTAAATAATGCTATTGGATTTCTATCCAAAAACTGGTACTATGAGATTACTGGATAAAATGCTCACATTCTAAAAAACATTTATAGTTCTGATTTTTATTCTTGAAAATGTATCTTCTTCACTAACAATAAATGCCACTTTTGCTCAGAAAGAACAGATACTGATGCTTAAGTTGTTTTTTTGTTTTTAATTTCAATCAGCATAAAGCCTATTTTCAAGTGCATTGTATATTCAGCAACAATGCAGTGTTCATTGACTTTTTATACTGAATAAAAACATGTTCAAGGAAAGTAAAACATTTCATTAAACACTCCATGTCTAAACAACAAAATAAAGGCAAAGTAATTGACATATCAGGTACTTCCTAATAGTAACATAACAATCCTAGGATGGCACCCTAGCAACCCAGTGATTAGTTCCTATGTTCCAATCAATCTGTTATGTCATTATTTTTTTAGGAAAACATTTTATGTTTGTAATATTTTTTTAATAAATCAATAAATTAATAATGTTTTAGACTAATAAATAAAAACGTACTGATTTAAAGTGAATATTCTAAAAATTATTGGCATTTTATTTTACATGTGTAGCAAATTTAGCTAAATCTTAAACAAATGCCTTTTTTCCAAACTATATATAATATTCATATTTTGTTAACAAAAAAATAAATTATGTGATAGCATTTTTAAATACAAAGAAATAACTGAAGATTAATCAGATACATGTATGTGGCATAATGTCCAAAATAAGTGGATGGTCGAAGTTATAGGAATTTATGGAACTATCGAAAAAAGAATAACATGAAATATGTAGGGCCTTGGGGTTCAAATATTGTATGCACTAAATTTGGGGCTTCTTTTTTAAGCAATTACACTACGCGACCCGTGATTTTTGCCTAATTTGCATAGTCAAGGCGGGCATTTTACTTTTTGGGTGGAAAATCGCCGCGATTTCACGTGACTGGTCACTCTGACGTCGCTCGAGAGCAAAATAATCTTCGCGCTAAATCCTCTCAATGTTGTGGTGATTCGCTGCGATTCGCCGCAATTCGGTGTGATCGCAGTGACAACGATGACACGCCAATTCATGCATAGAAACCGAATCGCATCGATAACTTTATACATGTACATAACGCTTCTAATGTTCACAATTATCCGATAATCCAACATCTAAAAATAATCTTGAACATTTATGTTGGTAAATATGTTTGAGAATTTCATTAAAACAACCATATGACTACGCCATTTTTCAGAAGTGTAAAGAGTACAGCGCATAATGTGGGACACAGCTTTCATTGGACGAGCGTATTTAAATTTAGATTGATACAATACGATCTTACAAAAAAACGTTTTATTGCGTCATACGCCTTCATGTAAAAAACGTTTTCCTCCTGGAAATTGTGCTATTAATGCATAATATTATCAAAACATTTTTTTCACACATAAAGCGTTGTACCAAATTAATATACAATTCAAAACAAATATACCATAAGTATAAATATTCCGTTAAATTCCCAAATGAGAATAAAAATTTATAATCCGAAACACACTTCTGATGTTTTAATGTTAACACGACGTTTGCAAATGCTTTCAATATAGTCATCATGTATATTTCCCGACAAAAGAGCGCGAAAATTATGCGGCAATGTACAAGGTCAAGGTATACGAGTGTGCAAGTATTGATTTTTTATACAAACTGCGTAGTGCAAAGAACATTGAATTCTGTTGATTTCGGTTAAATGTTTCTTTGGTATTTTTAAAACAGTTATATCACCAACAATTTGATATTTCTTTTAAAGTCAATTCAAATCAAACACGCCGTATCCGTATCGTTACTGATAGAAGTAAAACATAATACCTTGACTTGTATAGTTTTTGTTGTTGTGAGAGACCATCTGAGTAAACGCCGAAAAACATATCCAAACTGTTATTTTTTGTCAATGCCCTTTGATCCATTATCGCACTTAATTGGCAGCGCCATCCTGTTGTTTCTGTGATTGTCACATCATTTCTCAGTTTGAACACGTACAAAGAGTGCCAATTAGACACTTGAACAAACACTATCACCCGCTGGACAATACACATTAAATAATCAAATGTTGAGTTTTTTTTTGTTTTTGGCGTGAAAACCCAGAAAAATGCATGTACATTATACATCATCATAAATTTATTGAACTCTGCGAACGCTAAGTGCTACGTTGATATACTCGTGTTTTTTTTTCAGCAAAACAAACACAATGTTTAACGGCTTAAATATATAGGCAATGATGTAATTACAACAAATTATATACCACGATGTCATAATAACATGTACTTAAAAATTGAACAGTAATGTATTCCCGATTTCCGGCTTATCAAGCATTGTGAATGTATGTACAACGCTCGGAAAGTAACGCGAGTAACACGAGTTATCCGCATTGGAGCCTGAAACAGAAAATAAATAAGTAAAGCATATTTTAGTCCAAATAATTAGATGTAATCTACTGATTACATTTAACCTTTAAATGAAAGTGTTACTTAAACAATTTTCTGTGTCTTAAGGCGCGAATATTTTGCTAAACACTGTTAATAAAAGGGCTACACGTTATAATTCTTAATGAAATGAAAAAATAAGTATTAACATAATAAATAATGTCAATAAACACACACGGTAAGATCAAAGTTTAAATGGAAAACTTAGATCATATTTCTCGTAAATTACAAAAATTATTAGTTTCGTCGAAATCAAATACCATGTAGAGAAACAAGGTATTTATAACCGACCAATGACGAAACACTATGCAACTTTCAATTTACACAGTGCTACGCTACATGTATATTGCAACAATATGGACTTTGAACAGTGGTAGTGTATTCGGGCCTGGAATATAATTGCAGAGTTTTCCCTAAGAACCGGCCGCCGGCCAAATTGACCGGTTCAATCGATTTTCTGGCCGGTTCAAATGCTGGTAACAAAAAAAAAATAATGAGAGGTTTTGCAACTTTGATCGATGTAATTGTTAAAGTTAAGAAAAGACGAAATTAAACAAGCGAAAACATCGATTTAACATCGTTTTGTTTATGTTCTTTATACTTCCGTGTGTACGTTTTACCGAACAAGTATAATTTATAACGGCGCTTCTCATTGGCTGATTATTTGGGTACGCAAATAACTACAAAACGGCGCTTCTCATTGGCTGATTATTTTGAGTACGCAAATAACTACAAAAATCGTAACCACATGGTTTTCTCAAAATGAAACGAACCCTGAGAGATTTTTTCAGTGTGACAGCGCCTTCAAAACGTCAGAAAGGTTTGTATTGATGAAAATCTTGATGAAAATGCATGAAAGAAATTATTCAAACAATACTTTTAGTTGAATAAAGTTTGCAATGCTGTGTTAGCCAAATACACGTGTTCAAACCCGACCCCTTGATGAGAAATAAATGGCTTTGGCATAACCAGTAGCTTAGTTATTGACTTGTTTCAAAATTCATCGCACACTATGCACAGTCAGTATAATTATTTGGCACTCCCCTCACAAATTTTTTAAAAAATTAGAAAAATTCCATAAGTGATACACAAAAAAACAAGTAATTTTCATCTCTAAAATTTCTGTCCAAACCCCCCCCCCCAAAATGCACCATTTTGCGTCTAGATTTTCAAAATTTTTCGGGGGGGGGGGGGCATGCCCCCGGACCCCCCTAGCAGGATTGCCTTGCTTGGCCGGTTCAAATTTTTATTTGGCCTGTTCAAATAAAAGGAAGGGAAAACCCTGTAATTGATTGTAAGTTTTAATAAACATTCTGCTAATGCAATTAGTTAAATAATGTTTACATGTTATGTTAAATAATTGTTGCATGATCATTCTTCTGCGCTGTTACATTAATTTGGAGCCATTAAAGCTTCCGACATTACTTCATCACGTTCATGTCGGAACGGGAGTATTTTAGCTAATACGCCCATTACATACAACAACAACAAAAGCTTTATTATTGCAATGTATAATGTAAGTGTATACATATATGTTACATGTACATGTAATGTAGTGTAACCCATAATGTAAATCTCTTAAAAAGGTGAACCACGGCGGTTCACGGTGATTTGCGGTGATTCGCGCTGATTGCGTAACAGCGAGATACATCGCGCGACGGTTGCCGAGACATCACCCAAATTTTCTTGTCGCTCGGAATCATCGCAATTTGTCACGTTGCATCGATTGCGGTGATGCGAGAATCGCGGCAAAAATCACGGGTCGCGTAGTGTATATAAAGACTTCCTGACCAAAATCAAGGTAATTTTACTTTTAAATCATAAACGTATTCGCATACACCAAGAAAGTTGTAGAATATTTGAAGGAAAACATATGCATTTATACGAAAACTTGTGATGTGAAATGTCCAATGGTTACGAAAATTACCGAAAAACAGCATGTCGCGGTTTACAAAAAACACATGACTGCACCCAAATAGTTTAATGTTAATGACTAACGGGTTGATACATGTATGATTTTGCTTCTTATTTAATAGTGACAATATCAAGGCCGACACACTTGAAATATGAAGGATATTCTGTCCTTAGGCCCATGTCTATCAATACAGTGTATATAAATACGATCGGCAACTTCCA
Organism: Dreissena polymorpha; assembly: GCF_020536995.1. Taxonomy (NCBI): domain Eukaryota; kingdom Metazoa; phylum Mollusca; class Bivalvia; order Myida; family Dreissenidae; genus Dreissena; species Dreissena polymorpha. The sequence continues at coordinate 192,765,852 of NC_068355.1, read as the reverse complement.
AAACCAATCGGAAAATGTTGACAAGCACAAAAAATGTTTTCAAAATTCTTATTTCTGCAAATATTCTACCACATAATGACATTTCTTGTGTATACCAATAAATAAATGATTTTCAAACAATAGCACGTGTTTCGACTTCCTGGAGTGGGTGATTTCAGACTGTTTAATCCAACTAGAAAAGAGCTCTTAAAGTTAGTTAGACTCATGTAAAGTGAAGTAATAAAGAACCACTTTTGGTAAACAACCCAAATGTGACCTCCCTTGTTGGATCATGCTACATTTGATAATGGAGTGACATATACGAGTAATGTCAGTCCAAGGGAGATAACTCAAAATTAAATTTTTTACCAAACTTCTCTGTTTGTCCAGGAATTATTACTTAATTTTACTTCATGGAATTGTAGAAGTTCTTAATGTCTTTATTAAACTGAAATACATACTGAATATACTTTTAGACATGAACTAAAGTCATAAACATGATGTTTGAGGTAAATATATAGAATTTATGAAATACTCATTCAAAATAATTTGACCACATTAATACTGGTGATAAATAACAGGCTTGATAATGAATTGCTTAGAACAACTTGCTATTATCTGGAATTAATAAATAATTGTCTTAAACTTCAATGTTCAACACAAATTTCCAACACACAGTATCAAATATGGATTTCTTCTCTATTGGGTATATTAATTTAAAGACGGCAAAGACATGTACATATTTTCCTGTGCTTTAAAGGAAGATTTCAAGAGCCAAAAGTGGTACTTGAAGTGACAGGCAACACACATTTGACAGCAGACAATGACAGATCACAATATCCCATACCTTAGAACTTTAACCATAGTTCAGCACGCAATCTGTGATTCGGCTGCATGCCACTGAGGCTGTGGCTTTTATTGAAATATAGTTTATCTTACCTGACAAGACTTGGCTTGTAATTCTTGACTTGACAACTTTCCCAGACGCAATCACTTCCACCTCAACAAGTTGGAGGTAAGTACAGGTCCAGTGGCTGACTTGAGTTCAATTCCTGCTGCTCACTTGACAACAATCCTAGCCGCAGTCACTTCCACCAAGACATGATGGAGGTCCGTACATGTCTAGTGTCTTGATTTAGTTCTGGAACCACTACTCACTAGACAACTATTCCAACCTCAGTCACTTCCACCAAGACATGATAGAGGTCCGTACATGTCTAGTATCTTGATTTAGTTCTGGTACCACTACTCACTAGACAACTATTCCAACCTCAGTCACTTCCACCAAGACATGATAGAGGTCCGTACATGTCTAGTATCTTGATTTAGTCCTGGTACCACTACTCACTAGACAACTATTCCAACCTCAGTCACTTCCACCAAGACATGATAGAGGTCCGTACATGTCTAGTATCTTGATTTAGTTCTGGTACCACTACTCACTAGACTACTATTCCAACCAGTCAATGTCACCTAGACACTGGATCTTGTCAGTAGATTTCCAAGATCTGATTTAAGTTCAATTATTAATTCTGCTGCTCAACAGAAACTATAACAACTACACTCACTTCCACATGGACAGGAAACAGGTAAGTAGATGTCCTGTGTCTGGCTAGAATTCCATTTATTCTCAATACCCACAGAACATCTTTCACTGGCTGACCAATCTGTCTCCAGTACATCAACTGTGAATATACAGAAACAAAAATGAATGAGATAATGAAAATCTGCTTTTTGTAAGTAAAATTATTTGTAAAGAAATCCATTTTGTTCACTACATACATGTACTAAGTAGACCACCTGTTAGGGCAAAAAGTGCACCTAAAAGATAAGCAGGTTTTTGCAAAAATTCATACCTGTATCTACATTGTATTTATATTCTTTATTAAATACCAAACACTACGTTGAAATCATGAATCATAGGATAAAAAATGTTCCAACTCTTATTGTGTTGAGTCTTGTTTTTTTAAATGTTTGGTATAGCTCGATTAAATAAGATTTGAACAAGAGCTGTCAGAGGACAGCGCGCTCCATTATTCGAGTGCTTGACAGTATAACGTAAGCCATCATGGGGAAATTGTTCATATTCAATAATTTATTAGACGATCTTTCAAAAATAAAAAAAGGAAAAAATATTTATTTTTTTTTGGGGGGGGGGGCGGAGGGTTGAGAGGGGGTATAATGTGGGGTGTGGTCATTTATTAGACAATCTTTCAAAAAACATCGGGGGGGGGTAGAGGGGAAGAAGCTGAGAGGGGGGTATAATGTGAGGTGTGGAAATTTATTAGATGCCATCATGTTTAAAAAACATAAAAAATAAAAATTTGCGGGGGGGGGGGGTAGGTTGGGGGGGGGGGGGGGGAGGGATTCTGGGTAGGGGCGTGGGATCTTGATTGGGTGGAATCCATTGTGGTATTCAGGTAAGTGTTGTTTTGTCAAAGTAATAATAAAATGTGATCATAAATAAAGAACTTATGGTAATTTAAGCAAAATGTTCAATTATCTAAAAGTAAAAGGGGCCATAATTATGTCAAAATGCTTGAAACAGTGGTCTGCTCTTGTTTATAGGTTGTGGTTATGTTGGTAAACAAGTATGCAACATATAAAAGCAATATGTCAAAGGATATAGGAAATATTTGGGGTAGTACGCAAACTTTAATATATAGTTTTATCAATAATATGCATTCTAAGTATAAAAGGGGCAATAATTATGACAAAATGCTTGATACAGTTGTCTGCTCTTGTTTATAGGTGGGGGTGAGGTTGTTAAACAAGTATGCAAAATATGAAAGCAATATGTCAAGGGACAATGAAAATAAATGGGGTAGTACGAAAACTTTAACATTTGCTGCATATTCTAAGTGGAAAAGGGGCCATAATTTTGACAAAATGCTTGATAAAGTTGTCTGCTATTGTTTATAGGTTGGGGTCATGTTGGTAAACAAGTATGCAAAATATGAAAGCAATAAGTCAAGGGACAAAGAAAATATTTGGGGGTAGTACGAAAACTTTCACATTTGCACACTAACGCAGACGCTAACGCCAACGCAGACACTCACGCAGACGCTCACGCCGACGCCGGGGTGAGTAGGATAGCTCCACTATATATATTTTATATATTATAGTCGAGCTAAAAATTGGTTACCAATTGTTGAAGACATAAATAGGTTTTCTAGTTTTTGACCACAATTGACTTTAATTCACACATATACTGTAGCCTTTATAATGACAAGATGAAGTTTCAATAAGATTTATAATTTAATAATGATAAAACAGTACATTTGGATTTCATTTTGTATATAAATGATTATTTTGTTATGATTTACATAATAATGCAATAAAGTATCAATATCTTCACATCTTGAATCATGATGCAGTTAAATGTTATATTTTATTATGTTTGGGTTTTAAATTATGCATATTCTCTTATACATGGTGTTGATCTAATATGTTATTATTATAGTTTGTTCGCTTAACATTCTTGCAGTACTGTTTTGTTGTAAGATATAATAATAAATAAAAAATTTAAGAAATAGCTTCTCTTTTCTTTTTGTTATTATCCACCGCCATAGGTGGACGGATATAGTTTTAGCAATTTATCCGTCCGGAACAATATCTTAGAATTGCTTGAACGGATTTCATGGAAACTTGATATAAGTGTATATATCATAATATAATGATGTGTGTAAAATGCTGTTGCAATTCATTTGCAAATAACAGAGTAATGGCCTTTTTTGCTTGAAAATAATCACACTATTGTGTCTGGAGAGTAATCTTGGAACTGCTTGTGCAGATTTCATTTAAACTTGGAATGAGTGTACATATTGATAAGAGGATGGTAAAGGTCAAATTATCACTCAAACAATTGGTCAATAATGGAGTTATGGCCACTTTTTACATAAAAATACATGTTTATAATATTGGTATTTTAACTGCTTTTTGGATTTGATTGAACCTTTATTTAAGTGTATCATGTATGAATCTAAAGCAGTAGTTGTTTACAGAATTTGGCGTTGCAAGCATGTGGCGTGTGGTATCAATTTAACAAATGTGCTTGTTTATTTATATTTTATTAGGGAATGCAACGAATACCGATTTCGATATTCGAATATTTGGTCATCCTTCCGAACGAATATTCGGATATTCGGTCAACATCTGTTGAAAAAAAGTCAACTTTGTTTACCGTACCATTACTCCATGAATTCTACTTTACAAAACAAAAATAAATTGTACTTATTTACAGTATAACATTATTAGGGGCGAAGATTTCCGACCAGAGTTCCGACAAATTGGGGAACTGCGCAGCCTGACAGAAACTGATGTACCCTTGCTTGCAGTTACTGCTACAGCAACAGAGAAGGTACAGCAGAATATAAACCAAGGTCTGCTGTTGTCCGACGATGCGTTATCCGTCGGCGTATTACCCGACAGGTAAATGAGACAAAATACCACAATCCTCGTAGCAAATATTAAATGCTTAGCAGTAAGTTTTATATAATAACAATTAACAGCAAACGTTGTATAAATAAAACTGTATCCACTAATAAACGGTTTTATGAATCGCAATTGGTTCTAAGTTATGTAAAAACGCAATGCGGATAGGAATTGTGCCCTTTGGTTGACTCATTTTGCATAACGGGTCAGCCAATCGGGGGGAATTGTGCCAATAAGTTGCCCAATTTTGTGTAACGGGTCAGCCAATCGTGCGCTGTGATCCGAGTCATGTTCACTTGACAGTTAACATTTCCCGCTCCTAGCGTGCCCTTCTCGCGACTAAGAGAATGCTTTTTAAAGAAAGTTGCTTAAGGGGTGTTGCGGCAGTTTATTTAAAGGAGAATATATTTATAGCAACACCAATGGTGCTATTATCACAACTCAATAATTTTGTTATCAGTATCATCAGAAATGACCGAATTGGTTTATAAATCAATTGTCAGTGGTTCGATCCCAGGTGGGGTAAACTTTTTTTACTTCTTTTTTATTTCTTCAATTTCATTCTTGTTTTATACTGGAGCTTTTTTGTCATGTCGTTTAAATTTATCAATTTAAAGCATTTAATCACAAACTTCAAAACAAGCCGAATAAAATCTGTGAACAAGTACATGTTAATTATTAATGATTAAGGTCGAGTTTGATACTGTATGGTATTATGTTTGTGATTAAATATTGTTTTTTATTTATGTCTTTTGGTAAGCTGTTGTGATCCCAGTTAAGATTCAAAACAATTTCTAATGTTTATGCATATTTCTTACAATCAATGTACCGGTACTTGGGTATTTCCTAATTGATGTATTTTATACAATTTGACGTAGACGGTAGGGATAGTTAAAACAAAAAACCTCTGTTAAAAGTGCGGTGACCCCCTTTTTTTATTTTTTGTTTCATGATAACCATACATAGATGAACATATTTGAGAAGTTTCGCTAAAAGTTATTAGATAGAACCTTTTTAAATTCCATTTTTGTGGTAAAATAGTAAAAAAATGACGTTTTTTGGGTGACATAATAATTATGAAAATTAAATTTCTTAAAATTTAACTTGTGTTCTCCATTTTTTTTGGTTGTTTGTGGTTTACTTAAATGGTATATGATATATATTAGCTTATATAATCTCTACATGTTTCCAATTTCATAGGTTATTAATCATTATTATGAAATTAGAGATTTTTTCAGTTTTAATGAAAAAGTACATATTATATAATGGTGAATAAAATCCAAACAAAGCCGGTGACCCTATGTTTTTATTGCATTTTTCATTTAGTATTTGTATGTAGTACTTAAATAAAAATTTTGAGCAAAAGTTATTAGATGGAAAAAAAACATCAAAACTGCAGCAACACCCCTTAAAAAAAACACTTCCATTCACCTCCGGCATTTTTTTTCATGTCGCCTTCCATGTGTGCTTTCAACTCATGCCTTTAACATTGTCATGCATTAACTAAGACTAACTTAGATTTTGTGTTCAAGTTAACGACATTTCGCAATACAAGTCCTAAGATTGGTTTTCTGTATATTCTTCGTCACTCCATCCTAATACCCTGGTGGTGAAAGTCACTATGTTAGTGGAAAGGCAATCCCTAAAATTATCTGGGAACTATTTAAAGAAGCTACTTACGTTTTCTGATTGGGTGCGCATATTTATAATACAATCCATGCTTCTTAATTAACTAATAGTTTGATAATAATTGGTAGTTATCTTTGAAAATAAATAACATACAATTTAATTAAACTCCCTGTGTACGTCAGATATTTGCGTTAGTAGTTAAATTAGTTAAAGTGTGCCCAGATAATTAAATACAACGCTATAACTATAATAATTATGATACTATTTGTATGATAAAATCTTCAGACCGAATATTCGAATGGCAGTTAGAAAATCGACTGATCACGCTGAGGAAGAGCTGGTGTGGTTGCTGAGCCAACAGTTTCAGATAACACCCCACACTGGTCAAGACTATAATATTCTGCAAGTGTGTAATTTTAATTCAATTCAATTCTGTTTTAATCAGAATGTTGGCTTGTTTGTTTAAAATTTATGTATTATGTACAATAGTGTGAAGATCTTTGTAATTGGGTAAACTACAATGTACTATGCTTTTCTATGTCTGTGTTCCTATAAAAAAAATCTTATATTACATGTATGTCAAAAAAGATCTTCCTTTTGCGATTTCAGGTCGTACAGGTGTGTATATCAAGTGTGGTCATGGTTGTTATTCAACTTGGTGACACGTCTTACGACGGGGAGCACCGTAGCTACAACCTCGTTGTTGAAATGTTTACATCTCAACAACGGACGCCACGAAGGAGAGGATTTCTAAATGATTTCCGGGCAAGAAGAGTTAGCGTTGTTTGTGGCAAACAGTCGCCTTTGGGCTTGGAGTAAGTTACTATCACAATGATTATAACATCACTTCGACATTTTTTTTCTCAATAAAACTTTTATTTACTTAGTTAATAAAGTTTCTCCTATTCATTTTGCTCAATCACGTTCATACCATATAAATTAAACTTGTATATCTTACGAAGTTAAAACATGAGTATGTATTTTTATTTAAAAAAAAAGGTAATCTTGATACTCAACAATGACATTTATTTTTTGTGATGGTAGATCGACATTCCGGAAGTGTGGCTCCTGGTCCACTGGGGGCCCACCGCGCTCTATCCTGTCTTACTGGCAGGAGATTGGCAGAGCGGTAGGGATGGAGATCCAGCCTTGCTGTAGTTTTCGCGTACCCGCGGTCCATTACGGATTGCGATGACGCTATGAAGACCATGGTGAATGGGACGGAATGCGTCAGACGTACCATTCTGAAGGAGCTAAGAACTAAAGACATGAATCCTATTCCTGCCCAAGGCGATGGTTGTCAAGATGACACATGTGAAGTGTGTGTTTGCCAGTTGTGTATTTGTTGTAACAGATGCTCACGAAGCTGTACATGTTTTGGAGTGTGTCCGGACAAACTATTATGAAGTTCTCTTTATGTTGATTGTTTTGTGACCATTATCATGGGTTTAGCGTTATTTCGATTGATTTTTTCTAGTAAGTATAATAACACTTACACTGAATAGTACTAGTAGTGCTTATTTCACTGTTACTGGCAGGTAGTAACATTTGTGCATGACATTGTTGATATTTATAATTATAATTGCCAAAGTACTTTGTCATTGGGATACATAGCGCTGGGACAAGAACCAATTAATATGGTAGCATATTTTCATTTGACGTGTAAGACTTGTTTCAATGTTCAATGTAGATGTATTCATTTTATGCTGTAACATGCTATTTTCATTGATGAAGTAAAGTTTTCAAATGTTGATGTGATCGTTTTGTGACCATTATTATGGGTAAACGTTATTTCAATTGATTTATTTTCTTAAGTTTGTGTTTATAATTTAGACTTCACCAAAACGTCGGTGAATACGGACCCATAGCACCTAGCAGAGTTGTCGTTCATCCGTTGTGCAAACAATTGGTGTAATGCGCTAGCCAACAGCGACACTTTAATTCGGAAAAATTGCGAACTGATCCAATATGGTTGATAAAAAGTACGAAAGAAAGACGAAGTCAATAAAAAGCAATTATTGCTTGCTTAAATGGTACCATTCGCATGAGTTTGTGGTTTAGGTTACAATATACTAAATACTCGTTTCATGTAGGGCTGTACTCTCTAAAAAATATCATAGTTGACTCGAAGGCATGTTTTACTTCTTAAACTATTGTTCGGGTTTTATCTTTCGGAGATAATGGTAGGGCATAAATAGGTGTTCACCACCGAATCCCTGAAATATGATAAATTTGGAGACTTAAGTAAAGCCTTGCACTGAAAAAGGTTACATTCCACTAAGAAACGGCCAAAAAAAAAGTTGCAAAAACAGTTGATTTTGATTAGCGTCATGTTCTTTTTTTGGTTTGAACATGATATATCTTTTTTATTGCATAAATCAATTCCGCTTAGAATGGCCTTTAAGAAAAAGGTATGGTTATGGGGGTCTCTATGTTCAAAACGTTGAATTCATTTTCGCTCAAAGTTTTCGCTTTTACATTGAATTATAGGGAAACTATTTAGTATATTGTGACCTTAAGACAGGTAAACTTTGATAAGATCTTGCAGTTTCAGTGTTCCTTAACCCTTTAATTGTTGATAACATTTTGCACCATGGCCAAGAGAGAGCGCATTGCAACTATCAGCAACCCATTGGGTTATAAAGCTGATAGTTGAATTATTGCAACTATATGGGTCTTATAGGCAGCATTGGCGTTTGATTTAGTGTAAAATAACCTCAAACATAAATTAAACGTATACGAAGCCGTCAGTCAATTGAACGCATATTTGTGTACCGAATCAACCCACTAGTACGGGCAAAAGCCCGTGAAGCGGGCGTTGACCGTTCATACATATGGGAATTTAGACATAAAATTACATGAGAATACCACATATGGATACGTCTCAAAAAATTTGCCACGCGACATTTATTTAGCGATGCTATTTATGGCCTTGAACAAATCAAAAACACTTTGACATATGCTAAATCACATGTAAATGCATACCTCAGGAAAAGTTATTATTTGTAAACAGTATTACTGTATCAATCCTCATTGATTGATTGTGTAATATCTAATGGTACTGTTTTGTGTCGTATCTATCTGGAAAACAATGCCGCCCGTTTCATTATGGGTCTCTATACTCCTATAATATGAGGTCGATTTACATCGACCTCATATCGTTAACGTTATTTTGCAATAGCATCGTTCCGACATGAATTCATGTCGGAAGCTTTAACGGCCCATCAAATCATATAACAGCACAGAATAATCATGCAATAAATTATTTAAACATAAAATATAAACATTATTTACTAATTGCATTAGAAAAATGTTTATACAAACTTACAAGAATGATAGTCCAGACCTTAAAAAACTACCCACTGTTCAAATTCCATATTGTTGCCATATAGCACTGTTGTAAATTGAAAGTTGCATACGTTACCTAATTGTCGGTTATAATACTTGTTCTTAATATAGTATCGATTTAGACGAAGATATAATTTACGTGGAATGTCATATAGTTTTCCATTAAAACT
>NC_068355.1:192700819-192756192 GCF_020536995.1 Dreissena polymorpha | reverse complement strand
TAACCTTTAAAAGCACATTTCTGCAGTGTCAAGGTCACATGGATTCGTCTGCAAGCGAGACAAGTAGAAAATGAATTTTAATGAATGTTTTGATGATTTGGGTGCTAAAAGATAGATGAGATGTCAATATTTTGGTCCAAATGGATGTTTAATGGGTTTTTGACTGTTCCGATGGGTGGGGGACCTGGTATGGACAAGTAAGGGTAACATTTCCAACAAATCTTAAATGTAAATATTATTATGTCCCTAGATTGAAGTTTCAGGTGGAGAGCAAGATGAACAAATGCCAATTACAATGCATGCTGCAACCCTTTATGGCCATTTTTCTCTTTGTTTGTAGGCCTGACCGTTTGTCCTTGAGCCGTAGATGTCAACAATCCGCTAGCTGTCTTGCTCTGACTGGTGCACGGACATATTTCAATGTGAGTCATCATACTGATTGTTTAATTAACACATGAATTTCAGTTTGTTTGTTAAAGTACTAACTTAGCTGTGTATTTACAGTGGACGTAGTGGTGCGCAGCAGGTGGTAGACTAGGTATTTCCATAAATACAACTATGTTCAGAATTGCGGCCAGTGGAGCAACATAGCTGATGATTAATAGCACTAGTTCTTCAGACAAAAACTTTATTTTCAACCTATAAAGCATATTTGCTGTAGTGGGGCCCATTTAGCTGTAAGATCTGGCTTTTGTTCTGTTAAGTAGCCCTTAGAGTAATGAATTTCAAGTGAAGACCATAGCGCCTTTTCCTAGTCAATATCGGGCAGCTGTATGTCTTTTCAAAATGCACATGTCTTCTTAAGCATGTCATTGTGTGTGCTTTTAATAAGATAGGCAATAACTCATAACCTTTAACAAATGAGCATCTGTAAATTCAGATTTCACTATTTCCAGAGTCAGCCAGACCATGATTGAGCTTAGGATTGTGCTGCGGATGCAGCCTGTGCAGTTCCGGGAGAAAGTCACTGTCTTGGGCAATGCGGTCTGGTATCAGGTAAGCACTATTGAAGCCTCACACTTTTGGGGGGTCTGAAGCCTTGTGCTGTCAATGCGATCTGGTTCAAGTACAATCCGAATGCATTTCAAAGCAGTACTTCATCAGATATGGTTATCTCAAGCTTACAGTTCGCGGGCAGGATATGACTTCGATTTGTTCTTGCTAGCAGAACCCCTACAGGCCAAACTATGCGGTTAAGCACTATTTCCACAGCACCCTTGCAGACAGAAAAACAATACTTAAAATTACTTCTGGCATTTAATTTTTAATTTCCTTTATATCTCTTTTGTCTGTTTGTTTGCCCTTTAAAACTCTGACATGCCATCTTGCTCACATTGATGAGCATACCTGTTTTTGTTAGAGCCAATCCCCACTGCTCGATTTGCCGTGGTCGATAATGAGAAAGCCATGGCATGAGTCTCCTCTATGTGTTCCTTATCTCAGTGTTGAACATAATTGGCCAGTTTCAGGGGCCTAAACATTTTATTTTATTAAAGGTCTGGATGATCCTTGCCTGACTGCGGGTTTGGGTACACACCTCAATCCGACTCTGTGTCCTGAACAGAGGCCGCAGTGGTGCAGCGCTGTGACGATCCATCACATCCTGAAGGTCAACACTACACCAAGCTGGGAAATTGATCCTGATAGTCATCCCCAGGTAGTGGAATGAATGTACACTGAACTACAGAGGAATCACACCCAAATGACTTTCCTGCCACGACATAGTGTGGCCACTCGCGTAGGAAGTTCCTTAGCAAACGTGCTCTTTTGCATGGTGGACTGTGAGGCATTTTTGCCAAACTTACGCTTTCAACACTGGATTTTAAAGAGAATACTTAATAAAAATGTCGCTAACAGGACTTATTTATATGAGAGAGACTATCTGGATGCGCATTAAGTGTCACTTTGGTGTCGTAAGCTGTTGAAGGAGCGCTTGCGCCTTTTTAAGTGTTAATTTTGGGTAGCCGGCTTGTATCGGCTTGAAAGCTGCAAATTATGCCTCTCACTCATAATAGCATAATTTTTGTAATTGCAATGTGGTATGTTTAGAATTGTAGTGAAGCTTTTAATAATAATTTTCTTAAAAAAACATGATTTTATATGCTGGTCAGTGAGTTTTTTATTGAAAAAAAAATGCTAAAATTAAAAAAAAGAGTCTCCTATTTCATCAAGAAAAGTACACTGATTCACATCAATACATTTATTTGGGCCTTTTGCTGATATATTGGTGAATTTCGCATGCAGTGATACCAGTTTTTTGCCATAAAAGTTACGCGTAACAATAATTGGAGACACAAAATCAGCTGTCGTCACTTAGACTAAAAATCATGCATTCCGACTTGACTGCGGCCAATTTAGTCAACCGCTTTAAATGGCCATTTTTAAGGCCTTTACCCCCATCCGAATGCACTGAAATTGCATATTCATTGTGGAAATAGTTGAAATCTCATGTGGAGAAAGTTTGAAAAAAGATGGGGACAAAGTTGAGTTCCCTTAAAGGTTACATTACACTAAATCATTGTGTATCCCTCCGTGGTCCATTCGAAAGTAGTGCCTATTTCTAAAGAGTTCCTTTTCTCTTCTTGAATATAAGCCATTTAACAATGTGAGACATGTCTTTGTGGTTATTTGTAATATCCTGTATGTGTCTGGAGTACTTTGATGCCTTGGATTGGAAGCTAACTTAAAAGATGAACTTTTGAGGGTGTGTTTTCTATTGTGTGGGGCTTTTGTCGAAATTAGGATTCCGAAACGCGTTTTTCTACGGTGGGTTCATTCGACAGCGATTTACTTTCTTAGAAGTTGCGAGACGGTATGTTTTTGATTGCAATTATTGGAAGATGACAGATCCATCTTTAAAATTATACCAGGTTCGGAAAAATTGATACGTCGGAAAAGGCAATAAAAATGCTGTGAAAGTTGTCAGTTTTATAATGGGACCCTATGGGAATCGGAATTAGTGTAATATAACCTTTAAAAAGCACATTTACTGCAGTGTCAAGGTCACATGGATTCGTCTGCAAGCGAGACAAGTAGAAAATGAATTTTAATGAATGTTTTGATGATTTGGGTGCTAAAATAGATGAGAGATGTCAATATTTTGGTCCAAATGGATGTTTAAGGTGGTTTTTGACTGTTCCGGATGGGTGGGGGACCTGGTATGGACAAGTAAGGGGTACATTTCCAACAAATCTTAAATGTAAATATTATTATGTCCCTAGATTGAAGTTTCAGGTGGAGAGCAAGATGAAAAATATGCCAAATTACATGCATGCAGCCCATTTATGCCATTTTTCTCTTTGTTTGTAGGCCTGACCGTTTGTCCTTGAGCCGTAGATGGTCAACAATCCGCTAGCTGTCTTGCTCTGACTGGTGCACTGGACATGATTTCAATGTGAGTCATCATACTGATTGTTTAATTAACACATGAATTTCAGTTTGTTTGTTAAAGTACTAACTTAGCTGTGTATTTACAGTGGACGTAGTGGTGCGCAGCAGGTGGTAGACTAGGTATTTCCATAAATACACTATGTTTACAGAATTGCGGCCAGTGGAGCAACATAGCTGATGAGTTAATAGCACTAGTTCTTCAGACAAATAACTTTATTTTCAACCTATAAAGCATATTTAGCTGTAGGTGGGGCCATTTAGCTGTAAGATCTGGCTTTTGTTCTGTTAAGCCCTTAGAGTAATGAATTTCAGAGTGAAGACCATAGCGCCTTTTCCTAGTCAAGTATCGGGCAGCTGTATGTCTTTTCAGAATGCACATGTCTTCTTAAGCATGTCATTGTGTTTGCTTTTAATAAGATAGGCAATAAACTCATAACCTTTAGACAAATGAGCATCTGTAAATTCAGATTTCACTATTTCAGAGTTAGCCAGACCATGATTGAGCTTAAGGATTGTGCTGCGGATGCAGCCTGTGCAGTTCCGGGAGAAAGTCACTGTCTTGGGCAATGCGGTCTGGTATCAGGTAAGCACTATTGAAAGCCTCACACTTTTGGGGGGTCTGAAGCCTTGTGCTGTCAATGCAATCTGGTTCAAGTACAATCCGAATGCATTTTCAAAGCAGTACTTCATCAGATATGGTTATCTCAAGCTTACAGTTCGCGGGCAGATATGACTTCGATTTGTTCTTGCTAGCAGAACCCCTACAGGCCAAACTATGCGTTAAGCACTATTTTCCACAGCAACCCTTGCAGACAGAAAAACAATACTTACAATAACTTCTGGCATTTAATTTTTAATTTCCTTTATATCTCTTTTGTCTGTTTGTTTGCCCTTTTTAACTCTGACATGCCATCTTGCTCACATTGATGGAGCATACCTGTTTTTGTTTAGAGCCAAGTCCCCAGCTGCTCGAGTTTGCCGTGTCGATAATGAGAAAGCCATGGCATGATGTCTCCTCTATGTGTTTCCTTATCTCAGTGTTGAACATAATTGCCAGTTTCAGGGGCCTAAACATTTTATTTTATTAAAGGTCTGGATGATCCTTGCCTGACTGCGGGTTTGTGTACACCTCAATCCGACTCTGTGTCCTGAACAGAGGCCGCAGTGGTGCAGCGCTTGTGGACAATCCATCAACATCCTGAAAGGTCAACACTACACCAAGCTGGGAAAATTGATCCTGATAGTCATCCCCAGGTAGTGGAATGAATGTACACTGAACTACAGAGGAATCACACCCAAATGACTTTCCTGCCACGACATTAGTGTGGCCACTCGCGTAGGAATTCCTTAGCAAACGTGCTCTTTTGCATGGTGACTGTGGGCATTTTTGCAAAACTTACGCTTTCAACACTGGATTTTAAAGAGAATACTTAATAAAATGTCGCTAACAGGACTTATTTATATGAGAGAGACTATCTGGATGCGCATTAAGTGTCACTTTGTGTCGTAAGCTGTTGAAGGAGCGCTTTGCGCCTTTTTAAGTGTTAATTTTGGGTAGCCGGCTTGTATCGGCTTGAAAGCTGCAAATTATGCCTCTCATCATAATAGCATAAATTTTTGTAATTGCAATGTGTATGTTTAGATTGTAAGTGAAGCTTTTAATAATAATTTTCTTAAAAAACATGATTTTATATGCTGTCAGTGAGTTTTTTATTGAAAAAAATGCTTAAAATTAAAAAAAAGTCTCCTATTTCATCAAGAAAAGTACACTGATTCACAATCAATACATTTATTTGGGCCTTTTGCTGATATATTGGTGAATTTCGCATGCAGTGATACCAGTTTTTGCCATAAAAGTTACGCGTAACAATAATTGGAGACACAAAATCAGCTGTCGTCACTTAGACTAAAAATCATGCATTCCGACTTGACTGCGGCCAATTTAGTCACCGCTTTAAATGGCCATTTTAAGGCCTTTACCCCCATCCGAATGCACTGAAATTGCATATTCATTGTGGAAATAGTTGAAATCTCATGTGGAGAAAGTTTGAAAAAGATGGGACAAAGTTGAGTTCCCTTAAAGGTTACATTACACTAAATCATTGTGTATCCCTCCGTGGTCCATTCGAAAGTAGTGCCTATTTCTAAAGAGTTCCTTTTCTCTTCTTGAATATAAGCCATTTAACAATGTGAGACATGTCTTTTGTGGTTATTTGTAATATCCTGTATGTGTCTGGAGTACTTTGATGCCTTGGATTGGAAGCTAACTTAAAAGATGAACTTTTGAGGGTGTGTTTTCTATTGTGTGGGGCTTTTGTCGAAATTAGGATTCCGAAACGCGTTTTTCTACGGTGGGTTCATTCGACAGCGATTTACTTTCTTAGAAGTTGCGAGACGGTATGTTTTTGATTGCAATTATTGGAAGATGACAGATCCATCTTTAAAATTATACCAGGTTCGGAAAAATTGATACGTCGGAAAGGCAATAAAAATGCTGTGAAAGTTGTCAGTTTTATAATGGGACCCTATGGGAATCGGAATTAGTGTAATATAACCTTTAAAAAGCACATTTACTGCAGTGTCAAGGTCACATGGATTCGTCTGCAAGCGAGACAAGTAGAAAATGAATTTTAATGAATGTTTTGATGATTTGGGTGCTAAAATAGATGAGAGATGTCAATATTTTGGTCCAAATGGATGTTTAAGGTGGTTTTTGACTGTTCCGGATGGGTGGGGGACCTGGTATGGACAAGTAAGGGTAACATTTCCAACAAATCTTAAATGTAAATATTATTATGTCCCTAGATTGAAGTTTCAGGTGGAGAGCAAGATGAAAAATATGCCAAATTACATGCATGCAGCCCATTTATGCCATTTTTCTCTTTGTTTGTAGGCCTGACCGTTTGTCCTTGAGCCGTAGATGGTCAACAATCCGCTAGCTGTCTTGCTCTGACTGGTGCACTGGACATGATTTCAATGTGAGTCATCATACTGATTGTTTAATTAACACATGAATTTCAGTTTGTTTGTTAAAGTACTAACTTAGCTGTGTATTTACAGTGGACGTAGTGGTGCGCAGCAGGTGGTAGACTAGGTATTTCCATAAATACACTATGTTTACAGAATTGCGGCCAGTGGAGCAACATAGCTGATGAGTTAATAGCACTAGTTCTTCAGACAAATAACTTTATTTTCAACCTATAAAGCATATTTAGCTGTAGGTGGGGCCATTTAGCTGTAAGATCTGGCTTTTGTTCTGTTAAGCCCTTAGAGTAATGAATTTCAGAGTGAAGACCATAGCGCCTTTTCCTAGTCAAGTATCGGGCAGCTGTATGTCTTTTCAGAAATGCACATGTCTTCTTAAGCATGTCATTGTGTTTGCTTTTAATAAGATAGGCAATAAACTCATAACCTTTAGACAAATGAGCATCTGTAAATTCAGATTTCACTATTTCAGAGTTAGCCAGACCATGATTGAGCTTAAGGATTGTGCTGCGGATGCAGCCTGTGCAGTTCCGGGAGAAAGTCACTGTCTTGGGCAATGCGGTCTGGTATCAGGTAAGCACTATTGAAAGCCTCACACTTTTGGGGGGTCTGAAGCCTTGTGCTGTCAATGCAATCTGGTTCAAGTACAATCCGAATGCATTTTCAAAGCAGTACTTCATCAGATATGGTTATCTCAAGCTTACAGTTCGCGGGCAGATATGACTTCGATTTGTTCTTGCTAGCAGAACCCCTACAGGCCAAACTATGCGTTAAGCACTATTTTCCACAGCAACCCTTGCAGACAGAAAAACAATACTTACAATAACTTCTGGCATTTAATTTTTAATTTCCTTTATATCTCTTTTGTCTGTTTGTTTGCCCTTTTTAACTCTGACATGCCATCTTGCTCACATTGATGGAGCATACCTGTTTTTGTTTAGAGCCAAGTCCCCAGCTGCTCGAGTTTGCCGTGTCGATAATGAGAAAGCCATGGCATGATGTCTCCTCTATGTGTTTCCTTATCTCAGTGTTGAACATAATTGCCAGTTTCAGGGGCCTAAACATTTTATTTTATTAAAGGTCTGGATGATCCTTGCCTGACTGCGGGTTTGTGTACACCTCAATCCGACTCTGTGTCCTGAACAGAGGCCGCAGTGGTGCAGCGCTTGTGGACAATCCATCAACATCCTGAAAGGTCAACACTACACCAAGCTGGGAAAATTGATCCTGATAGTCATCCCCAGGTAGTGGAATGAATGTACACTGAAATACAGAGGAATCACACCCAAATGACTTTCCTGCCACGACATTAGTGTGGCCACTCGCGTAGGAATTCCTTAGCAAACGTGCTCTTTTGCATGGTGACTGTGGGCATTTTTGCAAAACTTACGCTTTCAACACTGGATTTTAAAGAGAATACTTAATAAAATGTCGCTAACAGGACTTATTTATATGAGAGAGACTATCTGGATGCGCATTAAGTGTCACTTTGTGTCGTAAGCTGTTGAAGGAGCGCTTTGCGCCTTTTTAAGTGTTAATTTTGGGTAGCCGGCTTGTATCGGCTTGAAAGCTGCAAATTATGCCTCTCATCATAATAGCATAAATTTTTGTAATTGCAATGTGTATGTTTAGATTGTAAGTGAAGCTTTTAATAATAATTTTCTTAAAAAACATGATTTTATATGCTGTCAGTGAGTTTTTTATTGAAAAAAATGCTTAAAATTAAAAAAAAGTCTCCTATTTCATCAAGAAAAGTACACTGATTCACAATCAATACATTTATTTGGGCCTTTTGCTGATATATTGGTGAATTTCGCATGCAGTGATACCAGTTTTTGCCATAAAAGTTACGCGTAACAATAATTGGAGACACAAAATCAGCTGTCGTCACTTAGACTAAAAATCATGCATTCCGACTTGACTGCGGCCAATTTAGTCACCGCTTTAAATGGCCATTTTAAGGCCTTTACCCCCATCCGAATGCACTGAAATTGCATATTCATTGTGGAAATAGTTGAAATCTCATGTGGAGAAAGTTTGAAAAAGATGGGACAAAGTTGAGTTCCCTTAAAGGTTACATTACACTAAATCATTGTGTATCCCTCCGTGGTCCATTCGAAAGTAGTGCCTATTTCTAAAGAGTTCCTTTTCTCTTCTTGAATATAAGCCATTTAACAATGTGAGACATGTCTTTTGTGGTTATTTGTAATATCCTGTATGTGTCTGGAGTACTTTGATGCCTTGGATTGGAAGCTAACTTAAAAGATGAACTTTTGAGGGTGTGTTTTCTATTGTGTGGGGCTTTTGTCGAAATTAGGATTCCGAAACGCGTTTTTCTACGGTGGGTTCATTCGACAGCGATTTACTTTCTTAGAAGTTGCGAGACGGTATGTTTTTGATTGCAATTATTGGAAGATGACAGATCCATCTTTAAAATTATACCAGGTTCGGAAAAATTGATACGTCGGAAAGGCAATAAAAATGCTGTGAAAGTTGTCAGTTTTATAATGGGACCCTATGGGAATCGGAATTAGTGTAATATAACCTTTAAAAAGCACATTTACTGCAGTGTCAAGGTCACATGGATTCGTCTGCAAGCGAGACAAGTAGAAAATGAATTTTAATGAATGTTTTGATGATTTGGGTGCTAAAATAGATGAGAGATGTCAATATTTTGGTCCAAATGGATGTTTAAGGTGGTTTTTGACTGTTCCGGATGGGTGGGGGACCTGGTATGGACAAGTAAGGGTAACATTTCCAACAAATCTTAAATGTAAATATTATTATGTCCCTAGATTGAAGTTTCAGGTGGAGAGCAAGATGAAAAATATGCCAAATTACATGCATGCAGCCCATTTATGCCATTTTTCTCTTTGTTTGTAGGCCTGACCGTTTGTCCTTGAGCCGTAGATGGTCAACAATCCGCTAGCTGTCTTGCTCTGACTGGTGCACTGGACATGATTTCAATGTGAGTCATCATACTGATTGTTTAATTAACACATGAATTTCAGTTTGTTTGTTAAAGTACTAACTTAGCTGTGTATTTACAGTGGACGTAGTGGTGCGCAGCAGGTGGTAGACTAGGTATTTCCATAAATACACTATGTTTACAGAATTGCGGCCAGTGGAGCAACATAGCTGATGAGTTAATAGCACTAGTTCTTCAGACAAATAACTTTATTTTCAACCTATAAAGCATATTTAGCTGTAGGTGGGGCCATTTAGCTGTAAGATCTGGCTTTTGTTCTGTTAAGCCCTTAGAGTAATGAATTTCAGAGTGAAGACCATAGCGCCTTTTCCTAGTCAAGTATCGGGCAGCTGTATGTCTTTTCAGAAATGCACATGTCTTCTTAAGCATGTCATTGTGTTTGCTTTTAATAAGATAGGCAATAAACTCATAACCTTTAGACAAATGAGCATCTGTAAATTCAGATTTCACTATTTCAGAGTTAGCCAGACCATGATTGAGCTTAAGGATTGTGCTGCGGATGCAGCCTGTGCAGTTCCGGGAGAAAGTCACTGTCTTGGGCAATGCGGTCTGGTATCAGGTAAGCACTATTGAAAGCCTCACACTTTTGGGGGGTCTGAAGCCTTGTGCTGTCAATGCAATCTGGTTCAAGTACAATCCGAATGCATTTTCAAAGCAGTACTTCATCAGATATGGTTATCTCAAGCTTACAGTTCGCGGGCAGATATGACTTCGATTTGTTCTTGCTAGCAGAACCCCTACAGGCCAAACTATGCGTTAAGCACTATTTTCCACAGCAACCCTTGCAGACAGAAAAACAATACTTACAATAACTTCTGGCATTTAATTTTTAATTTCCTTTATATCTCTTTTGTCTGTTTGTTTGCCCTTTTTAACTCTGACATGCCATCTTGCTCACATTGATGGAGCATACCTGTTTTTGTTTAGAGCCAAGTCCCCAGCTGCTCGAGTTTGCCGTGTCGATAATGAGAAAGCCATGGCATGATGTCTCCTCTATGTGTTTCCTTATCTCAGTGTTGAACATAATTGCCAGTTTCAGGGGCCTAAACATTTTATTTTATTAAAGGTCTGGATGATCCTTGCCTGACTGCGGGTTTGTGTACACCTCAATCCGACTCTGTGTCCTGAACAGAGGCCGCAGTGGTGCAGCGCTTGTGGACAATCCATCAACATCCTGAAAGGTCAACACTACACCAAGCTGGGAAAATTGATCCTGATAGTCATCCCCAGGTAGTGGAATGAATGTACACTGAACTACAGAGGAATCACACCCAAATGACTTTCCTGCCACGACATTAGTGTGGCCACTCGCGTAGGAATTCCTTAGCAAACGTGCTCTTTTGCATGGTGACTGTGGGCATTTTTGCAAAACTTACGCTTTCAACACTGGATTTTAAAGAGAATACTTAATAAAATGTCGCTAACAGGACTTATTTATATGAGAGAGACTATCTGGATGCGCATTAAGTGTCACTTTGTGTCGTAAGCTGTTGAAGGAGCGCTTTGCGCCTTTTTAAGTGTTAATTTTGGGTAGCCGGCTTGTATCGGCTTGAAAGCTGCAAATTATGCCTCTCATCATAATAGCATAAATTTTTGTAATTGCAATGTGTATGTTTAGATTGTAAGTGAAGCTTTTAATAATAATTTTCTTAAAAAACATGATTTTATATGCTGTCAGTGAGTTTTTTATTGAAAAAAATGCTTAAAATTAAAAAAAAGTCTCCTATTTCATCAAGAAAAGTACACTGATTCACAATCAATACATTTATTTGGGCCTTTTGCTGATATATTGGTGAATTTCGCATGCAGTGATACCAGTTTTTGCCATAAAAGTTACGCGTAACAATAATTGGAGACACAAAATCAGCTGTCGTCACTTAGACTAAAAATCATGCATTCCGACTTGACTGCGGCCAATTTAGTCACCGCTTTAAATGGCCATTTTAAGGCCTTTACCCCCATCCGAATGCACTGAAATTGCATATTCATTGTGGAAATAGTTGAAATCTCATGTGGAGAAAGTTTGAAAAAGATGGGACAAAGTTGAGTTCCCTTAAAGGTTACATTACACTAAATCATTGTGTATCCCTCCGTGGTCCATTCGAAAGTAGTGCCTATTTCTAAAGAGTTCCTTTTCTCTTCTTGAATATAAGCCATTTAACAATGTGAGACATGTCTTTTGTGGTTATTTGTAATATCCTGTATGTGTCTGGAGTACTTTGATGCCTTGGATTGGAAGCTAACTTAAAAGATGAACTTTTGAGGGTGTGTTTTCTATTGTGTGGGGCTTTTGTCGAAATTAGGATTCCGAAACGCGTTTTTCTACGGTGGGTTCATTCGACAGCGATTTACTTTCTTAGAAGTTGCGAGACGGTATGTTTTTGATTGCAATTATTGGAAGATGACAGATCCATCTTTAAAATTATACCAGGTTCGGAAAAATTGATACGTCGGAAAGGCAATAAAAATGCTGTGAAAGTTGTCAGTTTTATAATGGGACCCTATGGGAATCGGAATTAGTGTAATATAACCTCTAACACGCAAATAAACAGTTTCCAGATGAAAAGGTAACATCTCTTACTTTTCTTATTGATAAAACTAATAGTAGGTTGCTTCGGTACACACATACGCGTTCAATTGACTGACGGCTTCGTATACGTTCAATTTATGTTTGATGTTATTTTACACTAAATCAAATGCCAATGTAGTCCAAATAATTAGACGTAAGCTACCCCGCTTACGTCTAAACGGCTACCGTCGTTTTCCTATAGACCAATTCATTGTTGTTGTTTTGATTCCGAATTTTCGCGCATGCGCGATGCGCTGGTAGGCAAAAGCACTGGGTATCCTACCGTAACCCAAATTCGACGACACCTAAATTCGACGATGATCTATTTGTATCGATAAAATGGATGATTAGTGTCTTGGAATCATTTCAAAGTAATACATCAGAGTTTAAAATTATTATTTTGTGCTATTAAACATTTCATTATTTCTTTCATTATTTGCTAAATATTGCTTCATGTAACCGTTACATCGTCGAATTTGGGTCACACTGGGATACAGTTACGATAAACATTATGTCGTATAGATAACGGCACGTGTTTAGTCAATATATTGTAAACATTAACAACAACATCATAACACCTAAATACTATTAAAGATATTGCATTTTTAATGTCAATATTGTTTAATTAATACATGTATTCTTATCTATAAAAAAAAATATACTCGTTAGTCATTAGCATCAAGGTAAAGCTAGGTGGTCTGAAGACTAAACACCTACAATTTCATAAAACAAAGCTATGCATTAGCCGTTTATTTCTTGCAGAAGGACATCAAAAATTACAAAAAAACAATAATGCATCCCATTATATAATTATAATTATCAATTATATGAGTATGAAAGTGTGATAAAAAAAATATGAGTGAAAGAAAAGGGGTGCATTAAATCTGACATACCGGTACAACAAATCCCTATTAAAAGCGAAGTGCATGACAGTATTTAAATGTTATAATCATTTTCTTTTAAATTGGATGATTTGTTTTTAAGGTGAATAACACTATAGATGAATCGTGATGCAAATTAACCTGTGAATTAATGTATATTGAAATTTCTTTACTTGTGTATATGAGTGACAAATATCTTACATTTTATAATATATATCTATATTGCTTTTTATTTTTCGTAAATATAATTTAACCCGGTAGTCATACGTAATTTCTTGTTTTCATGATGTCGATTGTGCATGGCCGTAACATTCAATCTTCAAACGGAATGACGTAGTTTTAATTAATCGGTACCCGCTAAATACGTTTAATGATTATACGTACATTTACCAATTATTAAATACGTTTTGTTATAAATTAACGGTAATCGGGCTAGTATCTTCCCAGCGTACATTTTCTGTTAATATATACTGGACAAATTACTTTTTTTTTTTTTTTTAAACAATCAAATCAAACCAATTAAATTAAATTAATTTATTTAATGTGTCAAAGTGTTATAATATATATATATTATATATATATATATATATATTTATATATATATATATATATATATATATATATATATATATATATATATATATATATATATATATATATATATATATATATATATATATATATATTTATTTATATATATATATATATATATATATATATATATATACATATATATACAAGGGAAAAAGTGTATATATGTTGCTTTAAGGTAGGTGAAACTTTGTCACAAAGTATATTTACATTTTTTTTAGGGTAGGTGTACCCATTGAGCATAAAAAGCGCACAACGAATATAAAATATATGTAATTTATTTTGTGTAGTCGCGATTAATTCCTCTTGTTAAATTATATTATTAAAAGGACACAAGAAAATCTATTTATGGTGTTGTTTTTTTCCTGTTTGCATTTAATAATAAAATATTTTGCCAATAATACTACCAAGTTTATAATGTGTGCATTGATGTAATCAGCTATGGTCAGATTACAGAATGATATAATTGCAAAATTTAGTTCAATGTTTTGGAAGACTTTTTTTAGTTGACTTGCACAATGTACCTCGTCAACATCACAGTCATGTGGTTGATATTGATACGCGCCAGAAAACACATTTTAACAAACACGAGTATGAATAAATCATATGTATATTGGGGTACATAAGATGAACAATGGGTAAATTACGTTATACGATTTAACAAATTTGATCTGATACTCAAAGATTCCTTAACACATAAACAACGTGTTATTAGTTCAGACCCTGTTCTTTAGTTGCAGCAATTGTACAAACTTAATAACAGATGGATTATGGACTATCATAGTGGTAAGTTAATATATGCTGTGTGCATGGAATCGATCTATTTATTGTTTGTTATCATTCTTATTTGTTTGAGTACAGTACAACAACTTTTGGGATGTTTAAATCTTAAATCTAAAAATGATCGTATACATATCAAAATATATTAAATAATGTATTTAATACACATATAGAGCGTGACAATAAATATCATGCTCGATATCTCCCCTTTGATCGTGTCTTTCTTTTGCCTACCAGAGTGGCACGGATAAAAACACGCAGGTGCGCGTGACGTCACGCGTGAATTGGTCTATAGCAAATTGAGTTCAACTTAAACTTCAGGT
The DNA here is from genome assembly GCF_020536995.1 of Dreissena polymorpha. Classification (NCBI taxonomy): domain Eukaryota; kingdom Metazoa; phylum Mollusca; class Bivalvia; order Myida; family Dreissenidae; genus Dreissena; species Dreissena polymorpha. Next base: position 192,741,684 of record NC_068355.1, on the reverse strand, counting down.
TTTCTCGTTAAATCTTTGCCAATGCAAAAAATTATCATTAATTAGACATAAATGTGAGCGATTACCTCTTAAATGTGTAAAAATTGTGCTTTTAAACCACTTATGTACATTTTTAAAAATAAACATACACAACACACGAAGTGTGTTTGTCGTTTATAGAATTACATTGAATTATTTTGAACGAAATTATTTTTTGAATAGGTTACACATAACCAATTGTTGTTGTACAACAAACCACATCACTTTTTAGCTTTCTGTACTCTTTAATTAAATGAAACCTATATGTGTGTGTTAAAACTACCAGTTGTATCACGGAGTGTATATTGATAGGAGATGAATCGAGTATTTGACCTTTACTGTAGTAAATTCAATCTTATGCAAAAACTATTCATCCGATTTTATTGGTTTATACGTTATCTTGTTGCTTATTAATTCCTCTTTCAAAAAATATACGGTTTAGTATATTCCCGTTGTTATTAATGGATTTATAGCGAGATAAACACAAGAAATACACATTTCATGTTTTACCAAAGCGCGTTTTATCGTGTTGTGGCTATCGATCTTGTACAATTAGCGTACAGCGAAGCGCCGAGGTTATACATTTTGATGTACCCACTCACGTCTTTTGTTGAATTATAGTTTCATTTCTCGGCCGATTTTGACAAATTATATATCATTAGAAAGCTTACGTTACGTAGTAAACAGATATATAAATATATATTAAGTTTTTCTTCTGATTTCGACAGCCCGGAGATTTATTAATTTAACTTAAATAATAAGTTGCAAATATCATACCGTTTTGGATTTTAGAATCTAGATTTACGGTTGACATGTTCGTACTTAATACCAATTTGTAGCGTTCTTCTGATTTCGACAGCCTGGCGAGTTATAACTTTAACTTTTGCAAATATCATACCGTTTTGGAGTTTTAGAATCTAGATTTACGGTTGACATTTTCGTACTTAATACCAATTTGTAGCGTTGATATTTGGAGTTCAGTTTTAAAAAGTACATCTTGCTTAGGAGAATAGAATTCTGTATACGATAGAAAAAAAATTGTTTAAAAACGAAAGTAATTAAGGAATGAAGGCGGAAGAAAGTAGCGCGCGTTCCTAACGCACTGAACTGATGCTACGGTCTTGGCGATTATGCTTTTGTTTAGAAACCCGCCATTGAATTTCCTTTGCCATGATTATTATATGTTTATGGAATATATTGTAATATTTTGTTCACGAAACATATCAATAAAGCTTATTATAAATAAATCTTAATAAATTAATGATTTCAGCTCTTGTTTATAACACAGAAAGGGTGTTGAATTTATGATGAAACAGCGTATATAGCGGACCCTCACGATTTTATTCGGCTTTGCATGCATACTTGAAATAAAATGGGTGTCAAAAACATTCATCGTTTGCTGTTAATTATCAACGACGGAATTATGTATAATTATATGAAATGTTATTTACCTTAAATTATCAATTTATAAAAGATTCTTGAAAATCACGGTCGGTGTTACGCGGGTCATTTCATATTTTGACATCAGGGCATCATGTCCAACTATTCAAAATCAGATTTTTTTCACTGGGACGATGACGGCTTAGATTTAGACAGGCAGACAGATAGTTTATTCAGACTTATACAACAGTACATCGTCTGCAACTCAAATATATAAATTATTTTTATACGAATTGTTAGGTGATTACACTTATAGCAGTGATGATTCTGAGAATGTTGCCATTTTTCTTATCTGTGTAATCTAGAGTCCGTGGTTTGAGCATTTTTATCGCGGTGTTCAATAAAAGATATCTCAATAATCTTGTTTATTGATAGATCTGTGGTTTTATTGCCCCTGCATGTGTTCAGCACAAACCAATTATCTCGTTATGATCAGATACTGTGCCGACCAATACTAAATAACACTATGGTGTCATACGCCACAGCAGGGACCTATACTTGTGATCATGGAGTCTAAGTGCAAGACTTAAAAAAGTATGTTGTTTCGCTTGCGGTTGTTAAAGCCAAAACGGGGCTTCCCAGCTGGCACAGCTGCTGATATTCGGATCTGAATACTTAAACTTATTCAGACCTTATTCTTAACCGTTGCGCGTTTTACGATATCGGATTTTAGGCGGGAATACAACTCAGTGAAACTATTCAATTTCTTATACAACATTAAGCATATTAACAGTTATTGAAATTAACAATATCAGCGACATCTCTTTAAAGACTAAACACCTTTTCAAGTATCGAATTTAACCTGTCAATAAAATATATTAATACCAAAAAAGGTTTCATTTAATATTGTTCACATTAAACCTTTAAATGAAAGTGTCGCTTTATCTATTTTCCGTGTCTTATTAAGCCGCGAATCGTTTGCTAAAAACAGTTAACAAAAAGGGCTACACGTTCTAATTCTTAATTAAATACAAAAATAAGTATAACATAATTAATAACGTCCATAAACACACACGGCAAGATCAAAGTTTTAATGGAAAACTAATATGACATTCCACGTAAATTATTATTTTCGTCTAAATCGAATACTATATATAGAGAAACAATGTATTTATAACCGACCAATGAGGTAACATTATGCAACTTTTAATTTACACAGTGCTATATGGCAACAATATGGAATTTGAACAGTGGTAGTGTTTTAAGGTCTGGACTATCATTACTTGTAAGTTTGTATAAACATTTTTCTAATGCAATAAGTAAAATAATGTTTATATTTAATGTTTAATAATTTATTGCATGATTATTCTGTGCTGTTATATGAATTTGATGCCGTTAAAGCTTCCGACATGAATTAATGTCGGAGCGATGCTATTGCAAAATAACGTTAAACGATATGAGGTCGATGTAAATCGACCTCATATTTATAGGAGTAATGCCAATGCTGCCATTGAGACCAATAAGGTTACAATATACCAAAAGATTTCCTTAACAAATTCAATGTAAAATCAACAACTTCAACGAAAAATAAAGTCAAACTTTTGCGCGTAGACACCCCCATACCCATACCTTTTCTTAAAGAGCATGCCAAGCCGAATGGATTTAAACAATAAAAAAGATAGGTCATGCAGTATGTAAGAAAGAACTCGACGCGAATCAACGGTCACTGTTTTAAGGCCACCTTTTTACCGGCTGATCTCCAGTTGATGAGGGTTTCCCGCCATCTGTCAAAATCTCATGTAGTCTCCAACCTATAAGCAAAACACTGAATTTGCAGTGTACAACAATGTTTTCCCTACCACATGCACACAGAAATATTCAAAAATAAAGTCATGGCAAGTGCACATACAGAGAATTGTGTCTTCAAATAAATGACGTTCCATTTTTAGAGGGTATAGCATTGAACACCAAAATGATTTAGTATATTGTAACCTAAAGGAAAAATACATTCTGATTAAAATGTGTTTTTCTTGCATATTATTATCTTCCTATTCATATTGCACCAATATATTAAGTTTGGCTGGATTATCTGTCCATTTGGCCATTCTATATCATATTTTCACACGCTGGTGTTTTCCGTCCGAAGAAGGCGATTTTAGGCCTGTTAAAGCTTAAATGTCCCTTTAAGATTTAAAGCTGTTGTGTTCAATATCTGCAACAAAATACCAAAACAAACCAAATGGATAGGCACGTAGGGCTTATGTGGGGTGGGGAAAGAATGAATTTGTTAGATATTTTCACTCTAAGCAATTTTGATAATGTCTTTTTAGTTTTTTTTTTTTTAAATAACCCCAAAAATGTCAATTTCAAAGCAAAAAAAACACCAATTTCATCCAAAACAAATTAGTAAAAATGAGAGATCAAAGATACTTTGAAGTGTAGAAATCAATAAGCTTCCAATAACTTTTTGTTGCGCAACAATAAAAGTGTGAAATCTTGAAAGCGCCTTGTCGCTTGGAGCCCCTTTATTTACCAGCTGCCAATGATATATTCTAGCATATAATGTCGTGGGTGCCTTTTAACTGCAGCGGATGGTCAATATGCACTGCCAGCTCTCATTTAGAGGTTCAAGAGAATACAAAATTTTATATTTTGGGCACAAAATAAGTACTTTTGACTATTTTTATGGTGGCAATCGGGTCAAAATGGAGGTTCATTACCGAGCGAAAGAAAAAAATGCTCATGTTGGGGGTTTAAACTGAAAGGAAAGGTTAAAGTGAACAAGATACATATATGTAGGCAAGCATTATAAGCTTAGCAATGAGGTTCCTTGTACTAGCAGGGCCAGAAAGGGAGCTCAGATCAATGTAGGCTTCCTGAAAGGGGTTTCTAGTACTTCTTCTGGGCACACAGCTTCACGCAGAATTCTCAACACAACAAATGTCATTGATCCATGTCACCTTTGTATGCAAAGACACGCGAGTAAGGTCAATACTTCCCTTAAATCACTGAATGAGAGAAGAATGTCCCAAATAAAAAACAAAACTGGTTGCTGAAAGTGCCAAATTTTGGCAAAAAGATCCCTCTAAGTTAAATGATGAAGGGGAAACTTGCTACAACAATCCTATCTTTAAGTCCGACGCGACATCCTTTCAAGCCAGAACATTAACCGTAAGCATATTGTGAGAAAACAATACCAAACACAAGCTAATTGTAGGGTTACAAGTAGCAAATTAACTCAGCTGTACTGCATACATGCTATGGAACAAGGATAAACCTGTTAAGTGCCAACTTCCGCTGCCAGCAAAGCACGAGCTTTACGTGTCGGGACGCGGAACTATAGATTTAAACTGCACGGGGAATTGCACAACCGCAAGGGTTTGAGTGACCACAAACCTGATTATGGCAGTATTTCACACCTTAAGCATCATTAATATGCTTATTTGCTTGTGTACATGATTATAATTTAGTATTATTTCCTGTTTTGCCATCAATAACCCTTATGCAGTGGCCCTTGGCTTAGTCGCAGACATTCCTCTACCTGAAAAAGTCAAAATACCCAATTGAAATAGCTATAAAATGAAAAAAAACACATGCATTTATGTATTTTAAGTGCATTTCTTTGAATAATATGAAGTGATGAAGCTTGTTATATTCATGATTGCACTAAATATGAAGGCTGGCTCAGCTAAGCATCTGCTGCACTGTCCAAACTGTAAAAATGTCCGCCATTCCATGTCGGTGAAATGGGGCTCTGTTTGAATGTTAATGCTTTACGCACAAGCTATTGTTGCATTACTGGATCACGGAGACCCAGGCGTTGAATTCTGACTTCATGTAGCACATTAATGCTACACGGTCAACCAATATGCCTTTGAATTTAAGTTGGAAAGCAATTTAGCCCTTATTCGGCTATATAAGGGTGGAGTGTCAACTTGAAAAACAACTATTCCAGGTCAAATCATCTGAATTCATGCATTTAATGCACTTATAATCTTCTCTTTAACTAAGAAATGACCAAAAAATCAGCTTTCCCAGTCATATTTTGCACTTGCAGGTGATATTTCATTTTTACCTAAAGTTAGTTTAGGTTACAATATAGCAAAGATTTCCTTAACAAATTCAATGTAAAATCAACAACTTCAATGAAAAATAAAGTCAAACTTTTGCGCGTAGACACCCCCATACCCATACCTTTTCTTAAAGAGCATGCCAAGCCAAATGGATGTAAACAATAAAAAAGATAGGTCATGCAGTATGTAAGAAAGAACTCGACGCGAATCAACGGTCACTGTTTTAAGGCCACCTTTTTACCGGCTGATCTCCAGTTGATGAGGGTTTCCCGCCATCTGTCAAAATCTCATGTAGTCTCCAACCTATAAGCAAAACACTGAATTGTACAACAATGTTTTCCCTACCACATGCACACAGAAATATTCAAAAATAAAGTCATGGCAAGTGCACATACAGAGAATTGTGTCTTCAAATAAATGACGTTCCATTTTTTAGAGGGTATAGCATTGAACACCAAAATGATTTAGTATATTGTAACCATAATGAAACCGCCAAATGTTAAGCATTTTTCCCGTCTTTGCTTTATTTTAGATTGTGCAAGCCTAGTTTTAATTTAAATACGAACATGGCTTCTTGGACATTAGAATAAAAAAGGTATGTCTTGCAACTTCTAAGAAAACCTCATTTACCTGAACGCAAGCACCACCAGGTTTTTTCAGTGGGGTTTCAACAAAAGCACAGTATCCTTCAATTACCTTGAGTCGAGCGGTCAAGGAAACAACTTAAGTAATTTCTGAATTAATTCAAACAATGCCGCAATAAACAATGTACCTTTAAAGATTTATTTCATTCCCGTTCAACCCATGTCAAAATTGTTTATTTACAGCGTGTTTAACCACGCAAAGCCGATATTTCCATACAGACCCGCAAATGACATACACTACTCGCGTTGTTTACCTTGAGTCGAGAGGTCACATCCGAAAAGCGAGAGTACTCGATTGCAATAGGCAGGAGGTCAACAAAACTTCAAAAATTCGATTCACTGAACAAATTTAGAGAAACTGAAGGATTAATGTAACTTTTTGCACATCTTCTATTTACCATTTAACAAGTTTCTGTTTTATCGGTTGATCCTCTTTTTAGCAACATTGACATGAAAAAGTGCTCAAGAGTTGAAAAAGAAATAACATTTGCAATTTGTTCAAATAAAAATTTGGCATATATATGTTACTATTAAAAGATTTGATAAAATTATCATCCAATCGGAACAGGTAACCTATTTTCGCGATGTGCGTTCACAGATTGTTCCATGCAACATTTTCTGAGAATCGTGAAAAAATAACAGAATTTTCATTCAAATAAATCAAACACATGAATTTGTTGTGTTTAAAATAGGGCAGTGGTCTGCAATTTATGTGCAAGTTTAATGAAGAGTACTGAAAAATATGCAAGAAATAGGCATAAATTTGGATTATTTTAGCTGAAGTAAGATTTTTAAATACAATTTAACTGGTGTTTTTCTTATATTAGTCGTGTCTGTAATTATTTTCAAGCCTAGTAATATTAGTCAAACAAAATACTCGGAGCGCATGTGTGTGACGTCATCATGAGAGCCGCGTTCTTAATGTAAACAAAGTGAGCGAAATTAGGTTATGCTCGAAATAAGGGAATCGTACGATACTTTAGGGGTGTTGCTGCAGTTTTGCTGATTTTTTTACAACAAGTAGATTTTGTTCAAAATTTATATTCAAGTACTATATACAAATAATATGATTTTAGGTGCTACCTAATTTACGGGCAAAAGCTTTTTAAGTTTCTTTGATTACCATGTATTTTTAATAAATATATGGACATGATTGTGTTCAAAATATTATAATTGTTGCAATAATTAAGTAATGCATCGAAAAAAATCAATCTTAAAACGAGTTACATGTTCCAAGCTTGAAGATTAAGCATCTTTTAATTTTTTGTTTTCTAGCCACAGGAATTTATAGCTGGTTCGGTGTCTGTGGTATAGTGGATGGGGTGTCTGCTAACTGGCTTAGTCACTGGGAGGTCTCTGTATTGATCCCTTAAGTTGGAGCATTCTTTAGATAACCCTAAAGACATACTATGTTGTACCATTTGGATTGAAAGTCAAGAAGACATACAAGGTAAAAAGAGAAATGTACATCGAAGAACAATAATTGTACGTCGACATAAATATAAAATACACTTCGAAGTATATATTTGTATGTCAAAGTACATTTGTACTTCGACATACAAGTTTGTACTTCGACGTACACATTTTCTGAACAGCCAATCAAAACACTGTTCTCTTGAGCAGCCTTTCCTGCAGATTTATTTATAATAAATGTTTAAAATCTCTTTTATAATTGAAGACAAAATGAATAAAAATATCAGAATGGCAAAAAAACAACACATAGAAGTTTCAAGTATTTAATGCATTGAAATAGATTATATACAAATTTGAAGAAGATTCAATTGTTACCTTTTTAAAATTAAAATTATTCAGCATATTGTATTTATTGATTATGCGGGGGGAGTATCACGACCGTCCAGCGCATTACTGTGTAGGAAATTCCCAACGGTAACCTAACAGTTACCAAGCATTACGGGATAAATAATGTATAATAACCTCCCTGTTGGTCGTATTTTGTGATAACCATAACTTGCATAAGTCAGAGGTTAATTACGCCACGCCAGGTCAATAAATACGCACAATATCTATGAGTTAGCGGTCGATAGTCGCATAATTTGGTATAAATTATAATAATAATAATGCTGTTGAATAAATACGCACATTATCTATGAGTAAGGGGTCGATAGTCGCATAATTCGGTATAAATAATAATGATAATATTGTTTAATGTCAAATATCTCTAAAAGCAACAGATGTAAGGTGTCTTCTTATTGGCTAACACTCAAAGGTCGGTGAAAATTGTACGTCGAAGAACATTTCTTGTTCTACCTAGTAGGTCTTGTAGACTTTCGACGTCATGGTACGTCATATAGACACTAAGTACTGGTCCTACCCAGGAAACAGTTTGTTTCATGACATGTCTCAATTCAATTTGACAGCTTGCTAAAGCAGTTGCATTTAGCATACAGTACACTGATTTAACATAATCAAAATCATGTGATGTGTCAAATCAATTTTGATTGACAAATTTGACAGGATTATGAACCAACTCGGTCATTTCTGACGATACTGATAACAAAAATATTGAGTTGTGATAATGGCATCATCGGTGTTGCTATAAATATATTCTCGGTTAAATAAACTGCCGCAACACATATAACACACATGTAGGAAAGAAACACTTAAAGGAAATAATCACAAAAAGGCTTTGTTGCAAATGCTTAATGGCATTTTAAACATAGCAGAATAGAAACTGGTTAGAAATAAGCACTTCTGTCTACCATGGAGGGATACATTATGATTTAGTATATTGAAACCTTGAGCTTTACAGGGCTCGACATTAAAGGTAGTCCGACTGTCCGGGACAACCAAATTGTTAGTCCGGACAAGTAAATAAAAAAATTTGCTAGTCCAACTGGACAAGTGGTCATTATAATTGTATAACTTAGAAAAAATGCCTTTAAAGCCATTATTTCTGTGGAGATATCACTCAACTTTTCTGAGTAATTTTGTATATGTTTAATTGTCAAAGCCCGAGATATTCGGATAGTTCCATGTGATACATGTACTACACTGTACTGTTCACAAGGGAAGCAACCCTTAACACTTTTTTTCTTTGCCAAGATAACAAGAATATTCTCCCTTGTAAAGAATATGCATTTTACGACACCGGTACACACCGATCTTACAGACAATTAACGTAGTGACGTCCCCCCTATGTATAGAATGAATTTTTTTTTAAATATCAGTTAAGTTCTGTACATATACATCACTTTTAATATTTTCTGTTTGATGTTGGCAACACACAAGTTTTTGTCAGGTACATTGTATTATGGCTTTGTATAACGTTTAAAAATCAATACCGTAAAACGTTGTGTATAACGCGCATTTATGTATAACGCGCATCTACTTTTTAAAGCTAAAAAATCTGGAAAAAAAGTTTTTGAAGCAAAAAAATCGGGGGAAAAATTCCGTACCGCAGGCTAACTGAAAATCGTTATATTTACATTGCCGATCTTACTTATTCTTTTATTGCTTCAATTATAAATTATTTTTAAGACGATAACGATACATTTTTTTAATCATATTATGCGTAAAAATAAATGTTTGGATTTAAATGAATTATGCATGAAATGCACACTTTCCACGAGGATACCATCAAGGTTTTCATCATATGTCTCCGAAGTAACTGTCCACGATTTTATCGTGGAGTACACATAACGGATGGATTAGTTATAACTAAAAAAATGACATTATTGATTGGTATTGTCACCTGGTTATTCATGCATGACTAATGCACAACCGCGCGTTTTATTTACAATGCCGATATCATGCGTTCTTTTCGAGTGTCTAAAATTGACAGGAGACTTTAACGACTCAAACTTCTCAACACTATCGCGACATAACCGGCGATAAACAAACAATGGAGGTGTGAAGCCGTTTGCCGGTTCGCATGTTTTGATAATAGCCCAGCTACACAAAACTTGACAGGTGACGCAAATTGCTCAATAATCACATCCTCAATCTTGACAAGACGTATGAAAACGTGTAAACAAACACAGCATCAATTTTATTAACACATTTGAAAAGCAAGAAAAATAATCTTAAATATATCGGGAAATACCTTGCCGACATACTATTGTAAATCGACAAGTGCCCCCAAATAAATTGTGTAACCCTAGTACAGTAGGGTATAATATTGTGGGAAAAGTAAACAATAACATTTAAATAAAAATGGCTTCCTCGTTTTTCATTCTCTTCTTCAAATTTATTTGATTTCAATGCTCTGTACGTACCTGAAAAAAAGATAGAAAATATATATGTTAACTTTATAATGTTTGTTCATCTTATTCAGATCGTCAATATAACACTATTATTAACATAGTTACAGTTAAAACACCGGAAAACAGAATGATGCGAATTACCGCTACTGGGTAACTGACAGCGAAAAAATGTCTTGGCATGGCTGTAGTTGTGCATAACGCGCATCAAGTTTTTAAAATGAAATTTTGGGGTAAAAAAGTGCGCCTTATACACAACTTTTTACGGTAATCTTGAGTTTTCCTGTTATTCTAGTCAGTTTTTTTTTATTGAAATTGCCTACAATTATGTTTACATGTTATTTGAACAATTCAAGTCTTTATGATTTGAGCATTTTGTATTATTTCATTATTTGGCAAAGTACTGAGCAGAATAAAGATATAATGGTCAGGACAAGTTGCTTTTTGGTCAGGACAAGTGAAATTATAGTCTACTTGTCCGACTGGACAAGTGGCTTCAAAAGTTAATGTCGAGCCCTGCTTTACTTAAGAACTTTTGACTGGTAGAAGGCTAACTCAAATATTGTTGCTCCAATTCATGTTTGAGTAAGAATCAAAGCTAAAAACATTTGATGAACATCAATTTAAGCAAGGTTTTTGCACTCATGTCAAAAGTTGAAAAAACCCTCAAAATTGGGTAAACTTATTGACGTTAATAATACTTGGCCATGGAAGACACAAGCCCCTATTACTGCGTCCACAATTTTTAATGGGTGATTTTATGTCCTATTTTCATTACTTAAAGGGAATTGTTCACAGTTCACATTGAATTTCAAGTTTTGTATTTTTGAAACATGTCATTGTTGACCAACAAATCTATAATAATGTTTTAAATATTCTTAACTAATTATTATAGCAAGAAAATACAGTTGATTAAAAATACCATGAATTTGAAGCAGGGACCTCTTGAAGCCAAAGCTAATGAGCTACCACGGAGCCATGCAGACTTTAGTATTTAAAAGCAAAATATAAACGCTGCTCAACGTATTTTCCAGATTGTTGAGGAAAATAATTACAAATGCTTAATTATTTTATCAATATCATATGGTTATCCAATATTGTTATCCCCACACTTTTCGGAGAAAAAGTCCGTCTGTCCTGGCCACTATCTCCTCCTACACTATTAGCCTTAGAACCTTGAAAATTACACACATGGTAGCTATGAGCATATGTGCGACGGTGAGCTATTTGGCATTTGGATCTGACCCTGGTGAGGCCAGGTCAGAGGTTTTCCTGGGCCCGCCATTCGAAACAATTCAATATTTGGTATGCATATGTATCTAGACAACACCTTTCCATGCGCATATAATTTGTTACCCTTGTGACCTTGACTTTGAATTTGAGGTCAGCATTCAGGTTTCGAAATCTGCAACCACGATTCAAAAAAGGCTCATAACTACTGTGTCCCTTTAGATATTGCTTTCATATTTGGTATGCATGTGTATCTGGAAAACACCTTTCCATGTGCATACAATTTTTGACCCCTGTGACCTTGACTTTGAACTTGAGGTCAGCGTTCAGGTTTCACAATCTGCGACCACGATTCGAAAAAGGCTCATACCTACTGTGTCCCTTCAGATATTGCTTTCATATTTGGTCAGACATTCCCAAAAGTGCCAGACCGTCGGACCTGACCGACGTTTTTAAGACAGGTCCGATTGAAAATGCTATGTTGCCGGTCGGAATGTCCGGTAAATAATAAAACAGCCGAAAATTATTTATTTCATTTAATTAAAATCTGAAAATAAAAGAAAGCTTAAAAGAAATATGAGCAGTAAAAATTGCGTCTTATTTTTGTTAACATTTATGAAATGTTCCTGCGCATGTGCAAAAAACACTAACGAGTAAATATGTCAATAGTGTTTAAGGTTAAACGAAAATACGTTCTGCAACTCAGATCGTTGTAATCCCGGCATATAAGCAGTTTGTTCTGGTTAAAATTTGCGCTTTACAGTGCATTTTCATTGATTTGTTCATCTTTGTGGACAGTTTATTGACTTTTGTAGTAAAATTCTGTGTTGCCATATAATTTCGCGACCGGGAAATAGTTGTCAATGAAATTTTCGGTATACCGATAATTGTTTTTTGCTTTTAAAACTTAGTTTGTTTACGTATGTTTTTGATATTCCACATGTGTTCTGTTGTTTTAGGTACTTCATTGATTCCTAACAAATATAAATGTTTTTTTGTATGTAAAAATAATTTATTTACACTCTTCACTGACTTCAGTCACTGACAGTTATTTAACTATCAGCAATGTTTTTTCCTTAATGTTAGGAAAAAGCCTTGCCTTCAATTTAAGGGGGGAAATATCCACAAAACTAACAAAGTGGGAAAAAATTCCAATGTGAACTTGACATTTTGGGAAATATGCATGATTTTAAAGATATTAAGTTGGTGGAGGGGGCCTTTCTCTTGGGAGAAGGGGCCTTTATAAGGTCCCTGCTAAAGAAGGAAAAAAGCCCTGATCAGTATCTGACAACTTTTGTTTAAACAGCAATTTGCATGCAGGTATACATGTACACTAATTGTATTTAAACTATTTTAAATTGAGAAATTGTTTGTACAGTCCAACCCCTCTTAAGCAGCCAGTCAAGGGAAACAGCCAAATTGGCTGCTTAAGCGGGGTGACCTCTTAATAGGGGGTTGGGTCATAGGGAGTCTGGAGTTGATGAGTGCATGGCCAACTGTTCAATTTTTGTATAAACAAAATGGTAAATGTACTAAACAATGTATAGACTTAAAATAATTTTATTTCTTCATTTCTAAAATCAGCTATAAGACAACATTTTCATTCAAAAAAATATTCTATTCATCTTTCTAATTATCATCAATATCATCATCATCAGAATCAAGTCAATGAAAAAGAATCATTCTCATGATTCATTGTTTACACAATGCGCGTTGTATGGCCCCAATGCACTTAAGATGGGAACAGTTGTGAATCAGTTATGCGTGAATAGCTCCCATGTCACTATATATCGATAATTTAATCTGTTTATTGCAGTTTTATGGCTTTGAATACCTTCCGCACGAATTGGTCCCGACAGTGATCTCCTTCACGATAAAATCGTGGCCAGTTACTTAAGAGACCGATAATAGCAACCGGGTGTAAGCCTCCTGGTAATCGTGCTTTTCATGCATAATATTATAAAATCATTTTTCGCCGCGTAAAGTGTTTTATGAAAATTAATATTGAAACCATTGTAAATATAAAACAAATATAAATGTTTTTTTTTATTCCCAAATGAGAATAATAATTTGTAATCCGAAACACACTCCCGATTGTTTAATGTTAACGAGACGTTTACAAATTCTAGCATCATGTATTTCCTTTGTCCCGACAAAAGCGCGCAAAAATTATGCACCAATGTACAATGTCACGCCATACCCATGGTTGGAAAGCATGCGTGTTTTGATTTTTGAATAAAAACTTAGTAGCATAGAGAACATGTAGGTCAGTTGATTTCGGTTAAAAGTTTCGTTGTTCTTTTTAACTTTTAATTAGCCGATAATTGTAATAAATGTGTGCTTGAAATAGTATGAGCTACAAATAATAAATTATAAATTAAGAATCTCCTTTCCAGTAATAATAGGTGATATTCGATCGTGCGGAAACAAACAGATCAAACGGTCGCATATTGCTTTTAACCCGATAACCCGATAATCCGCCGCTAATTAATTGCAATTTGCAAACTGGCTGTCAAAATGTTTATCACACATCACGCTTCAGTACTACAGAGCCTAAACCGCAGACTAGAAGTATGTATCGATTTTTTTGCCGTTGCGCCTGTGTAATTTTGCCAATGTACATGACTGACTTACTTGCGCGTGACCACTCATATGTGGGAATTTAACATTTGGGATGTAAAATTGCTGGCCGCTGGCCGGAGAAACGGGGTTACCGCTTAAGAGGGGTGCATTATATAGTGTTTATCGACGGTCACGGCATAGACCGGCCGCCTATACGGGGTGACCGGCTATGAGGGGTGACCAGAAGTAGGGGTTGAACTGTATTTAACTACGTTTTGGTTTAAATATTTTACTTTAGAATACTGCAAGTGTTTTGCAATTTGTTAGTGTTCAGTGTTGTGATGCTCATTTTCCATTAAATTTTCCCAATTATCTTTATGTTAATAAATTTGAGTTGGTGAGGTGATGTTTCGGTCCTATGAATCCCAGTCCGGTCCTGCAAGTTTTTTAAGTCCACAGGACCGAATGTCCTGTGGACTCAAAATACTTTTGGGAATGTCTGTTTGGTACGTATGTTATCTGGACAACACCTTTCAATGTCATGTGCATGAAATTTTTAGCTCACCTGAGCACAACGTGCTCATGGTGAGTTTTTGTGATCACCTTTTGTCCGTCGTCCGTGGTGCGTTGTTCGTCGTGCGTTGTCCGTTGTGCGACGTCAACATTTGCCTTGTTCACTCTCTAGAGGCCACATTTATTGTCCAATCTTCATGAAATTTGGTCAGAAGATTGGTCTCAATGATATCTTGGATGAGTTTGAAAATGGTTACGTTTGTTTGAAAAACATGGCTGCCAAGGGGCGGGGCATTTTTCCTTATATGGCTATGCAAAATCTTGTTAACACTCTGGAGGCCACATTGATTGTCCAATCCTTATAAAACTTGGTCAGAAGATTCATCCCAATGATATCTTGGACGAGTTCTAAAATAATGTCGGTTGGTTAAAAAACATGGCCGCCAGGGGGGGTGAGGCATTTTTCCTTACATGGCTGTAGTAAAACCTTGTTAACACTCTAGAGGCCACATTTATTTTCCAATCTTCATGAAACTTGCTCAGATGATATGTCCCAATGATATCTTGGATGAGATCAGAAATGGTAACCTTGGTTTGAAAAACATGGCTGCCAAGGGGCGGGGCATTTTTCCTTATACGGCTATATATGGCTATAGTAAAATCTTGTTAACTTTCTAGTTTGCTCAATCTTCATGAAATTTGGTCAGAAAATTTGTTTCCTGTGTAGTAAAGTTTGGTTTTATTGTGTCAATATTATGTGACATTAACTGTATTATATACTTTTTCATAACACATAATTTTCATAGTTAACATCACTGTTTTAGTCATTAACACTTATGATAAGCCTTTCAACTAAGAGATAACTGAAAGAAAGACAACATGTACATGATTTTGCAGTATTTATGGAGTATTTATCTCCCTTGTTTAACCTGGTTCAGTAATCTATTTTTAGTTCTGCTCTGGAATTTGGTAAGATATTGATCATTGATAAATGCACTGTTCTGAGGGAAAATTGACTACTCTGCCATTGATCTCTTCTGAACTGTATAAAATTAGCTGTTTTGGCTGATTTAAACACCTATTGATGCTTTCTTGAAAAGTTAACAGCTCTTGAAAAAGGTTGGAATTTTGAAATAATTAAACTCTAAATTATTTTTAACACCAGCATCAAGACATTTTGGCATTATTTTCTAAATTATTCTTATTATTCAGATTATTTTTATTTGGCATGTTCTCAATTAGAAAGACTCTATTCTATTTCAATAACTTTAATAAATTTTTCTTATTTTTACATTGAATTCACTGAAGTTTCCTAATCTCCATAAATATTGTTCTTTAGATTAAATTAGACCTATTTTGTAAACTAGATTTTTGAAGCACTTTCTAGACTAACAGTAACTTATATTTATATCAGTTTTTTGACAGATTTTGAACTTCTTTTTACATTCAATAAGGTATTTGCTGTATGTTGTACATTTTTGTATTGACACTTAGTTTCTTTAGACTTCACTACCTGTTCTTAATTTTCTGTCATTGTTCTTCATTTTCCGAGTTCTTGGAATACAAATTAGTTATTTTTGTTAAAGCTGCCTTGGTTTTTACTTATAAATAAAATTTTTGAGTGTATTTAGGCGTCCCTGACTGAACGCCTTTAGTTAATTAAATTACAACCAGTCAGTATAGTCATCCTGATGGGAAATAAGAGTTCGTCAAATAAATATTTCCGCATTACAAAAGTGCTCACAAAGTTACATAACTTGTTACCGTCCTGTGACCGGTTCATTTGCGTAAGCGAAGGAGACCGCACTACCACACCTGGATAGGACAGTTGAGTTCGATAATGGTTTGGATCGGTAAAAAACATGGCCGCCAGGGGGGGTCTTTTTCTTTATATTTATATAGTAAAAAAGCTTGTGAACACTCTAGAAGTCACATGTTTTGCCTAATCATCATGAAATTTTGTCAAAACATTAGTTATGTGGATGTTTCGGACGAGTTTGAAAATGGTTGTGATCAGTAAAAAAACATGGTCACCAGGGAGTGGGGCAGTTTTCTTTATATGTATATAGTGACAACATGTGAACAGTCTAGAAGACACATTTTTTTCCCAATCTTCATGAAATTTGGACATATCTTGGTAGAGTTAAAAAATGGTTCAGGTCTGTTAAAAAAAACATGGCCGCCAAGAGCCCATTTGTTGTTCATTCTTCATGATGCTTGGTTAAAACATTTGTTCCATTGATATCTTGGGCTGCAAAGAACATGTCATTTCTTTTTATCTCAGGTGAGCGACTTTTGGCCTTTCAGGCCCTCTTGTTGAACTTGGGGTCCTCGTTCAGGTTTCGAAATCTACGACCGCGATTCAATAAAAGCTCATAACGTCTGTCTCCCTTCAGATATTGCTTTCATATTTGGTACGCATGTGTATCTGGACCTTTGCATGCACATACATTTTTTGACCCCTTTGACCTTGACCTTGAACCTAGGGTCTGTGTTTAGATTTTGAAATCTGTTATGTGGTTATCTCCGCCGTCTGTCCGTCCGTCCTGGCCACTATCTCCTACACTATAAGCACTAGAACCTTGAAACTTACACACATGGTAGCTATGAGCATATGTGCCACAGTGCACTTATAATTTGGAATTTTGATCTGACCCCTGGGTAAAAAGTTATGGGGGTTGGGGTGGGGCTGGGTAATGAATTTAAACTCATTTTTATGCCCCCATATCAAATGATCTGGGGTTTATTGTTTTTGGTCTGCCTGCCTGCCTGCCTTTAACCTTGGTCATAACTTTTGCAATATTGATGATAGCAACTTGATATTTGGCATGCATGTGTATCTCATGGAGCTTTACATTTTGAGTGGTGAAAGGTCAAGGTAATCCTTCAAAACAATTAAACAAGAAATATCTTTTTAAAAGATATACGGCCTTGATAGTTCAATGAATGAGATCAAGGATAGCGAATGTCTTTTTCTGTGCAGTTCTTAGCTGCATCACACGCAGTATGGGATGTTACGCGGATTTTTCGCGGCTTGTTTTACATTATTACATATTGCTGGTCATTAACCTATAGATACAAAACAGAAAACCAAAAGAAGAATGGAAGTGAAATTAAAACATATGAGTCAACCGGCCACATTGGAAGTATCCGTATTAATATGCGCGTTCTTCGAACAAACCTGTTTTAGTGGTTTGTCGGGCATTTCTATTTGATTCGATTATTAACAGTATTGAGAATCATCGTGCTCATGCTTAATATGTTAGTCAATATGGTGAAATAATTATTGTTAAATTAATCAAAAATGAAATTTATCATTGCATTGTATTGTTGAAAACACATTAAGAATCTATTATTGACATACCATAATTATATTGCTGAATATCTTCATTTAACATATTTCTGGTCTAAAGAATACCCCAGGTCACCTAGTTCACGGATAGCGTCTTTATTATATAACAGTTATTTTATTGGTCGCGAACTCCGGTGATGAACTGTATAAAAACTCTGGCATTCACACACTGGCCGCGAATTGACCCGATACCTCGCGGGTTGAAATGCAATGCATTAAAGTGAGGCCTCGCTTCCACTGCTCTTTATACTTTTACATGTTAACATGTTGACAGGAATATGGAAGTAAGCACTAAATATGAGAACATAGCCTTTAAGTATAAATGCTTTTGCGCTGGTAATTCTCTGAAAATAAATGCTTAAACTGTATTAATGAGAGAATTGAGTGTAAAGCTGTTGCCTTTTCATTAGAAATAAAACAAAATTATGCAGTAAAACAGTGTTACAAAAACGCGGATATGTTTCCAATGTTCTGGTGGTATACTCAAATCAGCCAATGAAATAAATGAAGTTAATTCATTCGTACCTAGCCGCGGGAAATTTTATTAGAATTTTATTGGACACTTACAAAGGTCAGGTCAGGTGAAAAGCTGGCTTAATACAGCTATGCCGAATAAAAAAGTGTTGTATTAGGGGGCATTGTGTTTCTGACAAACACTTATCTTCTTTAAGGTTATTTTACATTTACTTCTTCATTTCTACACCGATTTACTTCAAATTGATACTGAACATCTCTTATTACAATACGGTCAATCTCAAAGTTCTATGAATGGCCCCCATTACCATCCGTGGGGCGCTCCTGCAGGGTCAAACATGCGGCGTGGGGATACGCGTCGGCCTCTGCCGCGCCATTTCTGGCTTACATTTCTATAAGTCAGAACCAATATTGTTTACATTTCTTTTAGTCATGACCAATATTGTTTACATTTCTTTTAGCAAGGACTGTTGTTTCACTTGTTTCAAGATAAAAATCTCAAACACATAGCATACCATCATAAACACACAGCATACCATCACAAACAGACAGCATTACCATCACAGACACACAGCATACCATCACAAACACACATCATACCATCACAAACACACAGCATGCCATCACAAACACACAGCATACCATCACAAACTCACAGCATACCAAAACAAACGCACAGCATACCATCACAAACACACAGCATACCATCACAAACACACAGCATACCATCACAAACACACAGCATACAATCACAAACAAACAGCATACTATTGCAAGCACACAGCATATTATTATAGGCACACATCATATGATGTAAAAGTAAGGATTTTAGTTTTAGTGATTAATAGTCTTGAATACTGATGATAAAATGTTGCTTATGTTCATAATATACTAAAAGATTTCATACACAAATTCAATGTGAAAGCAATAACTTTAACAAAAAATAAAGTCAAACTTTTGCGCATAGACATCCCCATAACCATACCTTTTCTTAAAGAGCATTCCAAGCTGCAATGATTTAAACAATAAAAAGGGGTGGGGGGTAATACGGTATGCAAGAAAGAACTCGACGCGAATCAGGGGTCACTGTTTTATGGCCATCTATTTACCGGCTTCGTACCAGTTGAGAAGGGTTTCCCGCCATCTGTCAAAGTCTCATGTAGTCTCCAACCTTCAAGCAAAAGAGTGAATTTCTGTTAAACATCAATGTTTTCCCTACCACATGCACAAAGAAACATTCTAAAATAAAGCCATGGCAAGTGCCCCTACAGAGAATTGTGTCTTCTTATAAATTATGTTCATGTTTTTAGAGAGTATAGCATTGCACTCCAAAATATTTTAGTATATTGTAACCTTATTCATAGATAAATACATGTAATAGATGGAATTAGAAAATAATTGAATTTTGATGTGGCAAATTGTTGAAAAAAGTCAACTTTGACTCTAACTTGAATCAATCATATTTTTGTTTCATGAATATAGAGTAGTATAATTTGTGTTCATTATGTTATTGATTTTGTTGTTATTCTTGGATAAAAATATAAATAAACAAGCACATTTGTTAAATTGATATCACCCGCCAAATGCTTGCAACGCCAAATTCTGTAAACAACTACTGCTTTAGATTCATACATTGATACACTTAAATAAAGGTTCAATGGAATCCAAAAAGCAGTTAAAATACCAATATAAACATGTATTTTTATGTAAAAAGTGGCCATAACTCCATTATTGACCAATTGTTTGAGGGACAATTGACCTTTACCATCCTCTTATCAATATGTACACTCATTCCAAGTTTGAATGAAATCTGCACAAGCAGTTCCAAGATTTCGCTCCAAACACAAAATTGTGCTTATTTTCAAGTAAAAAATGCCATTACTCTGTTATGTGCAAATAGATTGCAACAGCATTTGATGAACATCATGATGCACGCCAAATGGCATTGTAAACCATCTGTTAATAACGGAGTTATGGCCCTTTGTATCTTGAAAAAATGCTTTTTGTGTGTGTCCAGAGCCATATCTTGGAAGTGCTTTGACGGATTTCATTGAAACTTGGTATGGGTATGTATATCAACAAGAGGATGATGCACACCAAATGGCGTTGTAAATCATCTAATAATAAGGGAGTTAAGGCCCTTTGTATCTTGAAAAAATGCTTTTTTAGTGTCAAATATAACACTTTTGTGTCCAGAAGCATATTGGCGGGGGATATCCATTCAACAAATTTGCTTGTTAAATGTTCAATCTTATTGAAACTTGGTCAGAATGTTCATAGACTATGTCTGAATTAGAGTCAAGTGTGGTCAAAAACTAGATCACCTAGTAATGTCTTCAACAATTGGTGTCCATTAATTTAAATCTTATTTAATTGAGCTATTCAAACATTTGAAAAAAAACAACACTCAACACAATACGATTTGGAACATTTTTAAGCTTGACTATTATATATGAAATATATATAGTGGAGCTATCCTACTCACCCCGGCGTCGGCGTTGCCGTTGGCGTTTGCGTTGGCGTTTGCGTGAGCGTACAAATGTTAAAGTTTGCGTACTACCCCAAATATTTTCAATGTCCTTTGACATATTGCTTTCATATTTTGCATACTTGTTTACCAACATGACCCCAACCTATAAACAAGAGCAGACAACGGTATCAAGCATTTTGACAGAATTATTGCCCCTTTTATACCTAGAATATGCATATTATTGATAAATCTATGTTAAAGTTTGCGTACTACCCCAAATATTTCCTATGTCCTTTGACATATTGCTTTTATATTTTGCATACTTGTTTACCAACATGACCCCAACCTATAAACAAGAGCAGACAACAGTTACTGTATCAAGCATTTTGACAGAATTATGATCATTTTATACTTAGATATTTGAACATTTTGCTTATAATGCCATAACTTCTTTATTTATGATCAGATTTTATTAATACTTTGACAAATCAACTTTTACCTGAATACCACTATGGATTCCACCCAAACAATACCCCACGCCCAAACCCAGAATCCCTGCCCCCCCAACTCCCCCCCCCCCCCCAAACAAAAAAAATATTTTTTTTTCCTTGTTTTATTTTTGAAAGATCATCTAATAAATGACCACAACCCACATTATACCCCCCTCTCACCCCCCCCCCTACACCCCCCCCCATTTTTTTTTATTTTTTTTATTTTTGAAAAGCTTGTCTAATGAATGAATGACCACACCCCACATTATACCCCCCATTTCAACCCCCCCTACCCCCCCAAATTTTTTTTTATTTTTTTATTTTTCTTTTTTTTGAAATATTGTCAAATAAATTATTGAATATGAACCATTTCCCCATGATGGCTTACGTATACTGTCAAGCACTCGAAAAGTCGAGCGCGCTGTCCTCTGACAGCTCTTGTTTTATTCTATGATTCATGATTTCAAAGTAGTGTTTGGTATTTACTAGTAATAAAGAATATAAATAGATACAGGTATGAATTTTTGCAAAAACCTGCTTATCTTTTAGGTGCACTTTTTTGCCCTAACAGGTGGTCTACTTAGTATGTAGAGAACAAAATGGATTTCTTTACACATAATTTTACTTACAAAAATCAGATGCATTATTTCATTTATTTTTGTCTTTGTATATTCACAGTTGATGTACTGAAGACACATTGGTCAGCTAGTGAAAGATGTTCTGTGGGTATTGAGAATAAATGGAATTCTAGCAAGACACAGGACATCTAGTTACCTCGTTTCCTGTCCATGTGGAAGTGATTGTAGTTGTTATAGTTTCTATTGAGCAGCAGAATTAATAATTGAACTCAAATCAGACACTGGCAATGTACTGACATGATCCAAAGTGTGTAGGTGACATTGACTGGTTGGAATAGTTGTCTAGTGAGTAGTGGTAACAGAACTTAAGCAAGACACTATACAGACCTCCATCATGTCTTGGTGGAAGTGACTGCGGCTGGGATAGTTGTCAAGTGAGCAGCAGGAATTGAGCTCAAGTCAGCCACTGGACCTGTACTGACCTCCAACTTGTTGAGGTGGAAGTGACTGCGGCTGGGATATTTGTTAAGTCAAGAATTACAAGCCAAGTCTTGTCAGGTAAGATAAACTATATTTCAAAAACAGCCACAGCCTCAGTGGCATGCAGCCGAATCACAGATTGCGTGCTGAACTGTGGTTTAAGTTCTTTTAAGGTATGGGATATTGTGATAAGTCATTGTCTGCTGTCAAATGTGTATTGCCTGTAATTTCAAGTACCACTTTTGGCTTTTGACATCTTCCTTTAAACCACAGGAAAATTTGGATATGTCATTGAAGTCCTTACCGAATTGAGAAGAAATCCATATTTGATACTGTGTGTTGAAAATTTGTGTTGAACATTGAAGTTTAAGACAATTATTTATTAATTCCAGATAATAGCAAGTTGTTCTAAGCAATTCACAGGGTTCGCACAGACCTTGAAAAGTGCTTGAAAATCAAGGTTTATCTTGAAAAGTGCTTAAAAACGATCTGGAGTGCTCAGAAGTGCTTATTTTCAACCATAGCCTTGAAAAGTGCTTAAAAAGTGCTTGAATTAGGCTTGAAAAGTGCTTGAAAAACGGATAAAAATATTTAATTTCTGTGAGTCGAAGTCGTAGTTCTTTTCACGATTTATGACGGTTCAGATCTGTTCATACAATCAGGTACTGGATCGGTACAGGTTGGTACGGGTTTTAGAACGTAAGGGAGGCAACTAGTACTAATCTTCCACCAATTGGTCTACTTCGGTTTGTGTTGTACGCGTTATGCCATTACGGTGTGGACAAGTTGAAATATACCAGCGAATAAGTGCATTTTTCAGGAAGGGTGGCTTTTGAAGTACCCTTGGGTTGTTGACAATGCGGATTCTAAAGTCAAAGCATCTCGTAAAGAACGCAGAACAGGTATAGAGATCGACAGTATGGGGAAATCGGCATAGAAAAGCCACCTAAAATGCAGTTTGTCTGTGAAGCAAATTCATTCGGTTAACCCAATTCATTCAGACGTACTGCAAAAGACAAACGACAAAAAGTTGCACTTGACTGATTGTCAAATAAATTAGATGATATTGTGAAGAAACTGCAATCTGCGTACATGAGTGCAGACTCAGTCTGAACATACACAGTACACTATTGCATCTATAACAGATTTTACATGTACATGTTTACCTGCTCAGGCTGCTGTAGGAAATTACTTAATAAGTTAAATTTTTACAAGCAATTAATACATGGCATTTTATATTGCCGTTGCGAGATTCTGTACATTTGTAGTTTTCTATTTTTACTTCAGAATTAATTTGTATCAGATGCATAATTGTCTTTAACATTTTGTAGCAACTATATTATACCACTGGAATATCTGTTATGAACAATAAGATTACATAATGATATTCAATACAAATAACAGGTTTTTTTGGTATGTGTAATGCCTTGGTCAATTACTATATCATAATGAAATATCTTACTTTTGATTAAACAGTTGTTACTGTAGCAGGGTAGTGCAGACTGTTGAAATTCACATATAATGTTAGGCAAGAAGAGCCCAATTTAGCGAAAATATTGTCAGTATTGGCCACGGAATAATATACAGTTTTCAGTAGGTCGGACTAAAAATGTGCTTGAATTTGGATTTTTTTCCTTGAAAAGTGCTTAAAAAGTGCTTGAATTTCATTGGAGAAATTCTGTATGAACCCTGATTCATTATCAAGCCTGTTATTTATCACCAGTATTAATGTGGTCAAATTATTTTGAATGAGTATTTCATAAATTCCATATATTTACCTCAAACATCATGTTTATGACTTTAGTTCATGTCTAAAAGTATATTCAGTATGTATTACAGTTTAATAAAGACATTAAGAACTTCTACAATTCCATGAAGTGAAATTAAGTAATAATTCCTGGACAAACAGAGAAGTTTGGTAAAAAAAATATTTTGAGTTATCTGCCTTGGACTGGCATTACTCGTATATGTCACTCCATTATCAAATGTAGCATGATCCATCAAGGGAGGTCACATTTGGGTTGTTTACCAAAAGTGGCTCTTTATTACTTCACTTTACATGAGTCTAACTAACTTTAAGAGCTCTTTTCTAGTTGGATAAAACAGTCCCAAATTCCCCACTCCAGAAAGTCGAAACACTAATCTGACAGAACATTCAATTCCATGCTACATGCAAGCTATTTACATCACAAAAATTGTAAACCAAAAAGATTGGAATATTTGTTTTCAAGGTTATAGACAGTGTTCCTGATTGAAATCAACGTGCTATTGCTTGAAAATCATTTATTTATTGGTATACACAAGAAATGTCATTATGTGGTAGAATATTTGCAGAAATAAGAATTTTGAAAACATTTTGCGCCTGTCAACATTTTCCGATTGGTTTCGGAAGTTGCCGATCGTATTTATAAACACTGTATTGATAGACATAGGCCAAAGGACAGAATGTCCTTCATATTTCAAGTGTGTCGGCCTTGATATTGTCACTTTATTAAATGATAAGCAAAATCATACATGTAGCAACCAATTACAGTCAGTAACATTAAAATATTTGGGTGCAGTCATTTGTTTTTTATAAACCCCGACATGCTGTTTTTTTCGGTAATTTTCGTAACCATTGGACATTTCACATTACAAGTTTTCGTATAAATGCGTATGTTTTCTTTCAAATATTCTACAACTTTCTTGGTGTATGCGAATACGTTAATGATTTAAAGTAATATTACTGTGAAACCATTATTATTCGTCAGACATTAATTTTCGTCTTCTTCGTCCTTCGACCGATGGACGAATTCAAGATCTTAACGAACAATCATGTCCCATATTTGAAACAAAGACTGAATTACCGTAGGCATGAGGCATTTAAATCCAGCGTAATCCACGCATATACACAGGGCTCGAAATTAACACTTGCACACTCCCAAAATGCGAGAAAATAAGATTGCAAGGTAAGTTATAAGCCACTAGTATTTTTTGCAAGTAAAGAAATAGTGCAAATAAAAAACGAGTTATATTGCTAAATGCGTTCGACGGCGTGAACGCTAAACCGTAGGTCAATTTTTTGAATGTCCAAATACCCATATGCGGAAGCGCGCACCTTGTTTGTAGACTGGTATACTTATAGTACAGATACCCGGATGGTATTGATAAAAAGAACATGAAACAGTCGACTATTCACAACCAAGTTAAATCCTGTTTTGACACAAAGGGGTGTACATTATACAGTGTACTGAAAACTGACATTTCCTGTAAAACGCGAATGCAATAAGGCTGTAACGAATGCGTCGACTTCGTTTAGGTATAATAGTGTTGATTAGCGCTAATTGTTAACAACTTTATTACCCAATGTGTGTATTGTGTTTTTCAGGGGTGTTGCAGATTATACAGCCAACACGCGGCGAATCCGGATTAAAGACAATACTATTAAACGCAATTCAAATATGACGATGTGTGATCAACACCTGACTGAAATATATTCTGCGCTTTTATTACAAATTAATTAAGAACATATTGATTTGTGTTTGGTTGTCCGTGATTGTAATGGAAAAAGACAAATTGGCAATTGGCTTCGTTGTTTAAAACACTTGTTAACGGTTATTCAGTCCCACTTATCCGCTAATCATAACAAAGAACGTGTCAATGACATAAAATAATAAGGGGCAGTTACTATCACCTGAAATAACAGACTTGTTAATTGGCATATGCCAAACAAGGCCTACCTCCAGCAAGTGACTACCAAGTGTCACCCCTCTTAAATCCCCAGCACGATTTTTTGGCAACCGTGTGTTACATGTATTACAAACATTACAAACAAATCGGACGCTTTTTTTCAAAACCAGAAATGGACGAATTTAAGTGCTGACGAAATAGTCTTTTTTTTAAAAAGGATGAAATTTCGTGCTGACGAAAATAAATGGTTTCACAGTACCTTGATTTTGGTCAGGAAGTCTTTATATACAGTACAGCCAACGCGGCACAAACATTATTATGTATGCCAGATTATTAGTACGGGGCAGCCGAATCGTGTGTTCACGCGGCGTATCGCCGTGGCACG
Organism: Dreissena polymorpha; assembly: GCF_020536995.1. NCBI lineage: Eukaryota > Metazoa > Mollusca > Bivalvia > Myida > Dreissenidae > Dreissena > Dreissena polymorpha. The sequence goes on along the minus strand of NC_068355.1, from coordinate 192,715,145 downwards.
CGGCATCGATCCGCGCAACGACGCCAAGTCTGTATTAACTTTGCGTACTTTCGCGGAGTAAATCCGCCGCATACGTACGCGGCGGATCAAGTGAAAAGATATCCACCTACATGTACATACATGTATGTGTAGCGTAGAAACCAAGATTTACGCTGGTTTCATAATTATTATTTTCACGTTTTAATAAGCGATATGACACGTAATGCGCTTTAACAAATTATCTTTGAATTAATTACGCGCAACTTTTAATGTTTCATTCGATTATCAAATTATCATTACAGTAGATTTCGCTTAATTGAATAGCCCATTTGTCACGTCCGAATATTCAATTATCCGGAGTATTCAATTATACGGAATAAGTTATAGTTTCAAATCTTATCACTAACCCGGTGTAATCCTCCTGGAAATTGTGCTTCTCATGCATAATCAAAACATCCTTTCGACACGTAAAGCGTTTAAAAAAAGTTAATATTGGAATTTAATATTGAATCCATTATAAATATAATATAAATGTTTTGTTGAATTCCCAAATGAGAATACAAATTTTGTAATCCAAAACACACTTTCTAGCTTTAAATAAAACATCCACATGTATTTCCTTTGCCCCCAACAAAAAGCTAGCGAAAACTATGCAGCAATGTACAATGTTATGCCATACGGTGCGTGTAATGATTTTTCCTTTTTTTATTTTATTGCTTACCCAACGCTTACGCTAGCAACATCTATTGCTCATGTATTGTCCTGGTAAAAAGCGCGCGAAAATAAGCGTGGGTGTATATACAATGTCGAAAGAAAACTTTGTAGCAAGGTGAATGCTGTATTTTTGACGTTACGCTCTTTCAGGTAGTTTAGTATTGAAACAGATAATGTACTGTGTACTGATTTACCGGAAAATCTGGTCAATACTGGATTTAATTTTGGTTATTGTGAAAACATGATCAGCAGTGTTAAGACTCCGATGTTTTGACAAATGTGTGCGTTTTCGATTGTTTGACATCATGTTTAGATATTATTTACTGTGACGCATTTGTGTAGGTTTATATACACGAACTGAGAATATAGTGTAACTTTCCATCACCTATATATTGCAAACTGTCGAGCAAGACATGTCAACAGTTTGTTTCTAATCAGCAACACACTCTTTTATTGTTTCTAAGCGACAACAAACTGTTGAAGTGTGTTACTCGACAGTTTGCATTCGAAAGTTTGCACCGGACTGCACACGGGAGACTCCAGTGTTTGCATTGTACCTGCTTGCATACTACACCTGTTAGTCACGTGACGCTTGACAGATGCTGCATACATGAATGGTGTGAAATGAAAACAAAGGCAGTCAATTGAGCGTGTCTGTCGAAATCGTCGATACGATGCATATCCTTGGAGATTTATGACATTCTTTGCTGGTTTATAGTGTGGATTAGAGTGTTCAATAGAAAATGAGCTATTCAATTAACCGAAATACGCCATATTTCCTATCAGAATATGTGGAATTTTTACAACGGGAAGAGATGCAAATGGTTTGGTGTTTTCAATTTCTATTCAATTAACTGAATTATTCGATTATCCTATATTCAATTAAGTGGAATCTACTGTACTAAATTTGTAATTCGAAACACACTTCCGAATTTTAATGCTAACGCGACCTTTGGCAAATTCTAGCGTCAAATATACAGTGCTAAAATAACCTTTGTTTCATAAAAAGCGCGCGAAAATTATGAAGACATGTAGAACGTCGTTTGGAAAGTGTGGGTGTATTTTGTGTTGTATAAATACATGAACATCACGTCAGGCGTAAATCGCGTGTGCAGTGGGAAAAAAAAGGCCCCGATTAGACGTTATTTCATCATCTCTTTAAATAGTAACAAATGCCAAAATGTATTTGATACTTAAGGAAATATGGAGAATGTTTGTGTATCGTAAATATTTACCAGCATTTGCTTTAAAACTGGAATATACATGATTATCAGGTAATTAGTAGCGATATTAACTGTATAATATGAACAAAATAAAACGTGTTTATATAAGCATATTCAAACAATAGTTATAATAAGCTGATAATTAACAAAACAACAAATACGTCTTAACCGTCTTGATTATTGATGTGGCTTCAAACTTCTAATTATCTCAACTTAAATACAATAGCAAAATCAGCATGCAATGAATTTATAAATCCACCATATGCTGGAGCCTTGACCACTTGTATGTGCGAAAACATAAATATGTGACCTTGTTTATGTGTGAAATACATACACTACGGGCGGGAAACAAACTTAATTGGCCAGACACATTAACTATGCTTACACGATTTGCTTATACAATCTGGGCACAATAAATTTATAATGATTTTAATTATTATTATAATTGTTCTTTCAAAATTTGTTAACTACATGTAACTTATAATTTTAAAAAGATTTTTTATTTCATGATGCGCATCGACTCGGCATCATATCGCGGCATGCCTCGGCGGACAGATGCGTAGCTTCGCGGCAAAATGCGACTTGCCGCCGCATACTGACGCGGCTTCAACGACTGACACGGCATCGACTCGTTTCGCCTTGCCGCCGCGGATCGCAAAATATGTTTGTTCCGCGTTGGCTGTACTGTAATTGCTTAAAAAAGAAGCCCCAAATTTAGTGCATACAATATTTGAACTCCCCAGGCCCTACATATTTCATGTTATTCTTTTTTCGATAGTTCCATAAATTCCTATAACTTCGACCACCCACTTATTTTGGACATTATGCCACATACATGTATCTGATTAATCTTGAGTTATTTCTTTGTATTTAAAAATGCTATCACATAATTTATTTTTTTGTTAACCAAATATTAATATTATATATAGTTTGGAAAAAAGGCATTTGTTTAAGATTTAGCTAAATTTGCTACACATGTAAAATAAAATGCCAATAATTTTTAGAATATTCACTTTAAATCAGTATGTTTTTATTTATTAGTCTAAAACATTATTAATTTATTGATTTATTAAAAAAATATTACAAACATAAAATGTTTTCCTAAAAAAATAATGACATAACAGATTGATTGGAACATAGGAACTAATCACTGGGTTGCTAGGGTGCCATCCTAGGATTGTCATGTTACTATTAGGAAGTACCTGATATGTCAATTACTTTGCCTTTATTTTGTTGTTTAGACATGGAGTGTTTAATGAAATGTTTTACTTTCCTTGAACATGTTTTTATTCAGTATAAAAAGTCAATGAACACTGCATTGTTGCTGAATATACAATGCACTTGAAAATAGGCTTTATGCTGATTGAAATTAAAAACAAAAAAACAACTTAAGCATCAGTATCAGTTCTTTCTGAGCAAAAGTGGCATTTATTGTTAGTGAAGAAGATACATTTTCAAGAATAAAAATCAGAACTATAAATGTTTTTTAGAATGTGAGCATTTTATCCAGTAATCTCATAGTACCAGTTTTTGGATAGAAATCCAATAGCATTATTTAAAAGTTTGCAATCCCATGCTCGGAAATAAAAATCATTAACAAATATGCGGACAGGGCTTCTTTTCCTTCTTTGCAAGTGGCCCTGGAAGGACATTTCACAATTTTGATAGGGACAATTCACAAACCTAACAGGGCCGTGAATTTTTACAAAATTGGCCGTTTTTCACGATTTTAACGATTTCACGACTCGGTTTTTCACAATTGTAAGAAGTTTGCGACTCAATTTTTCACTATTTTGAATAGTTTGCGACTCAATTTTTCACAATTTTGAAAAGTTTGCAACTCATTTTATGTCACAATTTTGAAAAGTTTGCGACTAATCTTTTCACAAAGTGAGGGGGCCAGTGCCGCTTCACAAAGTCAGGAAAAAAAGCCCTTTAAACAAACAGAAAATGCATTCTGAAACCCTTAATAGGAGTCCTGCAATCATTTGTAATCAATAACTTATGTTTTAAAAAATCATTGGTTCATGCTACCAATTGTAAAATATTGCAACCAATCCCTGAATAATGTAAATATGCCATGATGTTGGAATAACATACATCCCGATCAGACTAGAATATTAAATATACCCATCAGTGCGCCAGATAATTATTTGGGAAATAGGGTTTTCACCCATTGATTTTAAAAAATAGGGTGATTTCAGTCTTGAAATAGGGTGAAATGAGTCATAAAAATTCGTACCTTAAAATCTTTGCTGCTTTTCCCGTTGAATAAAAGCCAATCTTCCAGGTCAATAAAACTTTAAACTGTTATTATATAATAACTGTCATAAACTGATGTTTCATAACATCTTTAGTCCTTGAAACTGTGCATAAGCATAATATAAACATCAAACTAAAAAAAATCAATAACACGAATTATTTGTCACTTAATGGCTCGTGCTTTCTTGGTTAAAAAAGTGTGCGATCGATTGATATTTTGGCGCAACAATCGCGGACGTCTTTCGACCTCTCTTCGACATTTTTATTTCGCATCGTTGTAGAAACTGAAAGTACAGACGCTTTAAAAAATACATGCACAAAGAGCGACAGATTAAATCAGATTGAAAATGCATGTTTATCGTAAATAATTTGGTCAGATGCTGTAATTAACTATGAAATCTAGTCCGCAGAGCGTTTGAATAACTTTGATTGTTTACCTGCTCCTTCATCCAGACGCTTGCTGAATTAAAGCGACGTCGCATTTAGATAATAATAGCAAAGAGGATATACCGAAAATGAGCAAAGAATTTTTTATTGAAGCTATTGTATCGTACGCTTTGAATTTTAGGAATGTGTGTAAAAGTCAAATTGGTTGCGTTTTCAATACGCATGGTATTGTATTTCTTTGCGTTTTTAAAACATTTTAATAGGGTGAAAGACGCATATACGCAGCTTATCTGGGGCACTGTACCAATTGTCTGTTATAAAAAATAGTTACATAGGTTACAACTCAAATTTCTCACTTTGTTTAAACTTATTATAATTTGTAAATTATCAACTGGTAGGAGAGAAACATACATTCATGTTTGTTCTCCCTTTCGTCTGTTTGAATCACATTCTGAAGAAGTACATGTATTTGAACTTAAGTAAACTACTTTATAATTTAAACAAAGGAAATCTAAGCAAATTTTGTCGCATAATTTTATTTTATTTTGTATACTGTCTTGCTATACCATTCGACCCTAACATATTGACTGATTATATTCATAAATGAAGCAATATTTGTATGTTTCTTATTGGCTTTTGTGGTCTTGTGCTTCATTTAAATAAAACAAGCCTGTGTGGTACAATTGTGTAGTAAAATGTAACACCCTGATGCCTGTGATGTTTATCAAGATTAAAGGTAGAGGTAAATATTACTCTAAGAGGGATTTGCAGGACTGTTATACACTAAGACGCATGATGATGATCATACATTGTTTAACCCCTTAGAAATGATCTACGTAAATTGATGTGGGGGCGCTGCATAAAACAACAATCAGGTCTTGTGTTCGCTTCATAATACAACTAAATAAGGTAAACATGTTCGCTGCAAAATACAAATACATGTAAATGAGACCAACGTGTTCCCTGCATAAAACAACAATAAGGTCATTGTGTTTGCCATTATTAACATGCCAGACCTTGGCGGGACAGTCCTGCTTTTGGGGTGTTTGTCCCGATGTAACACTATTTTTCCCGACATTCGAACAAAACGATACGCTCTTTAAGTTCACAATACAATTCCCTATTCAAGCTCCATCTGGCTTTAATTACCATCGCTAATCCCTTTATTGCCCCTTATAAACAAACCATATCTACTAGTCGAGTGTCCAGTCCAGTGTTGTTTTTGACACATTATCAGCGATATATCGGCAAATTATTGATTTTATCGGGCATTCACACCGGGGTAGTTTTAGGATAAGGGTCGTTAATTGCTAGGAATAGATGCATCGTAGTGCTTTAAGCAGATTGCTTTTGTATTTCATGGCCCAAATCAAGTCCAAAGATACTATTTTACTCGGTTTTCAGTATATTATCAGGGGTTCCGCTGTCGATCGCCATTGGCGCCAAATGGCGCTAAATCTTTAAATGTGGCTCCAATTTTTTAAAAGTGGCGAATTAAAAAAAATCAGTAAAATCCTATCCGAAAATGTACTGCCAGTTGAAAGCACGCGACCGAGCATTAGCCGCCAGCGTCTGTCAGTTGTAAATATTGATTTACGACGATGTAAGCGACCTACAGTGCAGAGTGCATTAGAAATCTCGAAGCGTGTAAGTGTTGCAAACGGTGTTTTTACTGCTATTGTCAAGTTTTATGGGGGTTATTATCGGATTAACGGCTCCTTTATGATGTTGAGCAATAAGTTAAGTAACACGGGGACAAACTGTCACGACGATCAATAATTATAATGATTATTAGGGCCGCTATTTCTTTGTTAAAATCAAAACCATGGGGCTGGCAAAAGCATTTAATTACTCCACATCAACAAATAAAAACTTGTTTCAACAGGTAAGCATTTCTGTTTAATAGATTCATTATTGTAATGTTCTGGGAAGGATATAAATTGACTAAGATAACAACAATTTCTGAATTAAATATAAAACATTCACTCGATGTACTATATTTCGGATATGCTCAATTCAGACATTTAAAGACATTTATCTGTTGGTTTGATGTTGATAGTTTGTAAAAATATGTTTTATGTTATTTCAGGCAACTAGAATGGATTGTGGCAATTATCTGGGCCTTTCTGTCAGGAAAAATGCGTGAACAACAGTCATTTAATTGAACCTGGAAATCATCCACCACTAACAGAAAACTTGCTAACAACAGAAGCTGATGTATATCATGTCCAAATGACCAAATATAACTGTTAAACAATTTGAAGTGAGATGCTTTATTTTCTGATTCCCTTTCAAATGATGAACATTGGTGTGATTTTATGTTTAAATAATTTCGAAACATTTATGCAGCATACTGTTTAATACATTGATGTTAACATTATTATATTATTTTGGTTATCTGTGTTGTTTATCAAGTTGAATTTTTTTTATTTATATACAAATAAAGCTTATTAATACTTATGAAGGTATGACTTATGAAGGTACTTATTGTTGTTTATTTTATGAAATAACATACTTTTTAAAGTGATAATATAGTCAATGACATTAATGTAGTAAGGTTTCTTAAAATGATTGTTCTTATTAATAAGGTGGAATAACCGACAGTATTCACGCCGCGAAAAAGTGGCGACAACTTTTTTGGGGCTATTGGAACCCCTGATTATATGTCAAACAAATCGAGCGCTGTCCGATACCAGAGACATAAATTTACTTTCGTTTTCGGCTGATTTTCAGAAAATAATTTGTACATATTGCATCAATTTAGAGTTAATGGATGATTGGTTGAATAAAAACAGTGCTCGATGTGCGCACATACCGTTGAACGTTGCCTTAGTCACAAATGGGTTCATCTGCATAGTGCACATGTTTGTTTACTTCTGGAAAATGGAGAACGTCTGTGTTCATGCAATTCTAAACACTTTTATCATCAATATTTGCCAGAAATTATGAGGTTTTGTAAGTAATTAGCTGATTACTGACTTCAGTAAAGGTGGCATGATTGATCGTTTAGGTGTCCTGCTTTTTGGTCAAATGTCCCGACATATTTAATGGATTGTCCCGATTTGGACCCGAAAATTTCTGGCATGTATGGTGTTTGCTGCATAATACAACTAAATCATGGTGATCCATCCATTGACAAAGAAATTAGTTTTTACAGTATTGTATGCAATTGGTTTTGCATTCATTTGCTGTTCTTGTTGATATCAGAGTTTTTCAAATGGCAGCGTTTTATTTTCCCTTTGATATATTGCTCAAGAGCTAGAAGGTTACAACATTGCAGGGCATAGACTTCATTTTTGTAAGTTTTTACATGTTAATTATCCAAAAACTACTTCATTACATTTCTACTGTATTTATTGTTTTTAACAACAAAAACTTAACTTAAACTTTTGGAATTTGTATTAATGCTTATTCTAACCGCGTTCTTTCTTTAACTATGTGCATTTTGCTATGTTGCTATTGAATTTAACAAGCTGTTAATATCTTTGTGGATCTATATTACTTCTTAAGTCGATTGCTAGTGCGTCTCTGATTTAGAATTAGTCTTCGGTTTTGAATACACCGCCATTATAAAAAGTTCACAATGCGAAAATGGGAACCAGTACTAAAAAACCTAATTCCAGCGCAAATTGCAGCGTAAATTACTATTGCAGGGAGATCACTTTAAACATCAAAATCAAAATCTCCGGTATCAACCGTGATACATCGACTATCTCTGGAATCCTCCGTAAAAAAGCGGTGATAGGGTAAAAAACTAATCTGTCTACAAAATGCCTATTGTTTTGCTTGGAGGTCATAATATACTAAATAGCTTCCCTTTATAATTCAATGTAAAAGTGACAACTTTAAGCGAAAATAAATGCAACATCTTGCACATAGAGACCCCCATAACCATACCTTTTCTTAAAGGCCATTCTAAGCGGAATCTATTTACGCAATAAAAAAGATATGTCATGTTCAAACGAAGACATTCACTTCTTCATTTCCACACCGATTCACTTCAAAATTATACTGAATATATCTTATGACAATACGGTCAATCTCAACTATGCATGGCCCCATTACCAACCCTGGGGTACCCCCTGGGTCAAACATGCGGCGTGGGGATACACGTCCGCCTCTGCCGCGCCATTTCTAGTTGTTGTTGAATTCAATATGAATTGCTCTGAATGGAATAGTGAGAACTGTCTGTGCTTCTTTATTATGGTATTGTTTATCATAAATACCAGTTTAATTTATCGCCTAGTGTGAATAGCTTTTACATGAAATGCCAATTGTCTTGTTTTGGAAAGATAATTGCATCTTGTTGTAAATAATGAATAAATCTTTTTTTATTTGAACAATTATGAGATTTTCAATGAATAGCAAACCACTATTTTGTCATTGGATAAATTTCTTAATTTAACGGGCATTGCTTTAACATTTGAGTGTGGCTCTGGGAAAATTGGACTCAATGCACGTGCTCCAAATGTTTTCTCAGATTAGCCTGTACAGTCAGCACAGGCTTATCAGGGACAACACTTTCCGTTAGAGACCTTTTTATGGAAAAATTCCATTAAGCGAAAATTTCATCACTGATTTACCCTGATTAACACTTGAGACACATGCATTAAGACCCATTTTCCCAGACCGAGGCTCAATTATGTTGTTGTTGTTTTTCTTGTAATGACTGTGGATGAAGTCATCCATCATGAAAAAGCGTGTCAAAATAATCTAAATACTGAATAACCTTTTTTACAATTTTATTAGAAAATATATGTATTACATGGCATACTGGTTAAATAAATATTAGGATGAAACACACATTACATAAACATCATCTGAAAACAAAATGATCCCTCTGGTCCTGTTGCTAGTATATCCCACACATACTGCTTATGACTAGACATATGCAACTTTACCATGATCATACAATTGTTTTCAAAACAATCTATAAACTGTTGCAATATAAGTTAAAAACCTACATATGCATGTGAATTGCACTACTGCATTCAAGGTTCGGTCTTATCAAAGATTGTACGACAATATTAACTTAAGATTGACTTTTGTTACTCTAGAATATAAGTGATTATGATCTGTATGTTTCAAATATAAAGGATATTTGACAGCTACTTCGAAAATTAAAATTAAATTAAAACATATAATTATTTCTATATAATTTTGGATTGGTGTGCTAAGATGTTGATTGTGTACATTTCGATCTGAATGTAATGTGGCTATTTTCCATCTTATGTTTTATAAGATATGTTATGTCAAAATGTCAAAATACAGTTTGTTATGGCTATCTCTTTGAAAAAGGTCAGCAGTGTTTGATTTAGACATTAATCACTGTAACACATAAACTTATGACAACATTATTTATTAATTTATGTATACAATCGTTTGCACAGAGGTTTTTGAAACATCAGAATAAAATTGTGTATGCATTCCTCTGAATGATTGTCTTGTCATAGAGCTAGGGGGGGGGGGGGGTCGAAAAATAGCGTTTAAATGTTTGATGATAGGATACTTATAAGAATAAATGTCACGCAAAAACAAAAACCTTTCATCATATATTGAGTGTTACAAACATTTGTTACGATAATAAATGTGCTTCTTCAATCTTCGTTAACAGGGCAATCAATTTCATAAAAGAAACAAAAATATTCAAGTAGATAGTCGCATGATGGTATTGTTAAGTTTAGTATGTGCTTCATCCAACACTTACATATACTTGAAGACTAAACAGTATGAATAGACCAGCCACCTAAAAACTTCCTTATTAAGGAGAACAGGCATGTGTCTCAATAGAAACACTATAATCTACAAAACTACAATCTGCAAAACTTCCTTTATTAATCCGCAGATAGTAGTTGTTTGATTGTTTAAATCGATATGTTAAAGAGACCAAACCAATAGCTTAAGCTTGCAATATTTTTAATTTACAATTAGCTTTATCGATTTAAAAACATGGTGGTATATAATTATTATAATAACGAGTATACAGTTATATGCATGAATGTCTTGTCCTAGAGGGAAGTGACATTTATAAATTTTGATAACATATGTCATGAATATCATCTTGTGGGAATTGTTTTAAAGTGTTTTACACTATGTGACAATACAAGCTTATAAGTGATAACAATGTATTATCTAAAACAACTATTTAGCAGACCAAGGTTTCATAGAAAACAAAGTTCTTCCAATATATTCTCAAATTGGTGGTATTGTTTAGTTGTGTGTGTGTGCTTTAGACATCACTTAGTTTCAAGTGAACAATTCTCTTTATCAGTCGCCGAGTACTTTAAACGCTTTGATGTTTAGAAGAACAATCACAGAGGCGGTTTAAGTGCGCAGTTATTGCTCTGTATTAAATTATGTACATCATTTGTATGCCCCCCTTCGAAGAAGAGGGGGTATATTGCTTTGCTCATGTCGGTCGGTCTGTCGGTCGGTCGGTCTGTCGGTCCGTCCACCAGGTGGTTCTCAGACGATAACTCAAGAACGCTTGGGCCTAGGATCATGAAACTTCATAGGTACATTGATCATGACTCGCAGATGACCCCTATTGATTTTGAGGTCACTAGGTCAAAGGTCAAGGTCACGGTGACCCGAAATAGTAAAATGGTTTCCGGATGATAACTCAAGAACGCTTAGGCCTAGGATCATGAAACTTAATAGGTAGATTGATCAGGACTCGCAGATGACCCCTATTGATTTTCAGGTCACTAGGTCAAAGGTCAAGGTCACAGTGACCCGAAATAGTAAAATGGTTTCCGGATGATAACTCAAGAACGTTTAGGCCTAGGATCATGAAACTTGATAGGTAGATTGATCAGGACTCGCAGATAACCCCTATTGATTTTCAGGTCACTAGGTCAAAGGTCAAGGTCACGATTACCCGAAATAGTAAAATGGTTTCCGGATGATAACTGAAGAACGCTTATTCCTAGGATCATGAAACTTGATAGGTAGAATGATCATGACTCGCAGATGACCCCTATTGATTTTCAGGTCACTAGGTCAAAGGTCAAGGTCATGGTGACCCAAAATAGTAAAATGGTGTCCGGATGATAACTCAAGAATGCTTATGGCTAGGATCATGAAACTTCATAGGTACATTGATCATGACTGGCAGATGACCCCTATTGATTTTCAGGTCACTAGGTCAAAGGTCAAGGTCACAGTGACAAAAAACATATTCACACAATCGCTCTCACTACAACGGAGAGCCCATATGGGGGGCATGCATGTTTTACAAACAGCCCTTGTTTTTTAAACATCTTATAAAAAATCACACCCCACATTATTACCCCCCTCTCACCCCCACCACCCCCCTACCCCCACCTCCCTACCCCCATCCCCCCCCCAATTTTATTTTAAAACATGTTATAAATTACCACAACCCCACATTATACCCCTCTCACCCCCATCCCCTACCCCCCACCCCCTTCCCCCCCACCCCCCACCCCCCTCCCCCCAAAAAAAATAAAAAAAAATAAAAAATAAACATCTAATTACCACACCCCACATTATACCCCCCTCTCACTCCCCCACCCCCCCACCCCCACACCCCCCAATATTTTTTAAACATCTTATAAATTACCACACCCCACATTATACCCCCCTCTCACTCCCCACCCCCTACCCCCCACCCCCCAATTTTTTTTAAAACATCTAATAAATTACCACACCCCACATTATACCCCCCTGTCATTCCCCCCTACCCCCACCCCATCCCCCCCTACCCCCCATCCCCCCCAACCCCCCCCAACCCCCCCCCCCCAATTTTTGTATTATTTATTTATAAAAACAAGTCACCGTTATGTAGTATAATGATAGATTAGAGAGATAATAACTGTTACGTAGTCAGATTTGACACTTGCTGATCTAAGTTTCTATAATTTTTTCACAGAAATATGATCTGCTTTGATCATCTAAGTACCATCTTTCTGGGAAATCTTCAGCACCACCCCCCCCATTATCCTACATGTACTAACATCTTGATGTGTTTGTTCCTATGGTGTTTATGCCCGTGTATTTAACTTACATTGAGGCAAAGATTCACTTAATTTGCTTCCTGGGTTTCACCAGTACTAGGCTAGGGCTCTGCAGTCTCGCCAGAGGACACTCCAATGAAAAAAATCAGCACCGCATATGAGGATCATACCCAGGACCCCTGAGTTACAAACCGCAAACATTAACTGGGTCACTGAGCTACACATTATAGATGCAAAGAAAAACAAGATCGATCTACCATTTAAGTCTATAAAAGAAAAATCATTAAATGTGTCTGTTTGAAGACACTAATTAAGTAACTGTTCAATCCGTACTGTGGTCAACTCACACCCATTTTGGTCAACTTATACCTGTTTTTTGGTCAACTGGTACCTTTCCAAAGTCATCTCGAACCCAATATACAGAAATAGCTGTAAGATGGTCAACATATATTGATTATAGTATAAAACAGTATCAGAAATATAAACATTTGAAATGAAAAAGAGAAACCATTAAATTCCAGAAAACATAATTATTTTTGTTCGTTAATGAGGTAACTGTGCATACTTGTTTTATCACATTGCTTTCCATTTTAATTACCGGTAGCTCTGTAAATGGATTTCCATGCCGTATTGGGGATAAACTAGTAAAAAACAATTAAAATGAATAATTTGAATAAGATACAATTTTACCAACCTAGGTACGATTTTATTAGATAAAGACAGTGTTACGAAGATATGCAATGAAAACAGTATAAAATAAATAGTTAAATTCAAACAAGCCAATAGTTAGATGTTTTGATCATCGTAACCCACCTTCGTTACAATGATACTATGGCCGTGTGATGTGTAAATGAACACAAGATTACGCCCATTAACTTCAAATAGACCTTAATCACAAACCAAATGACAACTCAACGTTGCAAATAGGGATTACAATCGTATGCAATTTACCTTATAAACAAGTACAATAAACAAGTAACCTTTACCTGAATAAGAACAGTGGAAAATACGTTCGAAACGACGCAGTACAGTAATTCATCTGGTAGATGTATAAAACAACACCGTTGTTAATATTAACCTTTTACGATAACTACCAAAAACTACAGAAAACTCTGGTTCTCCGTCGTATATGAATTCAGTATTACTAATGCATTCGTCTTAATTCATTCGGCATTCGGCTTACTTCATGTGAGCTGCTGCCTTGTGCTTATTCATTTCGCTTAGTAGAACTTACAAAAAATGCCCGTTTCTAGCAAAAAGTAAGTGTTGAAATGATAATAGTTCAGCAACAAGAAGATAGCCACATGAGCAATTTAACAGAAATAATTCATTTGTCATAAATTCGAAAGAATGCATGATTAACATACATCGAGTAAACATTAAAAAGAAATATGCACGCAACATTTCACTGACTGATAGAAAACAAGCATAAAAACTCAAGGAAGGCGCAGTTATTTTGTAACAAATAAAATAAAGCAAAATGCAATTGTCATTTAGCAGTATGCAATTGTCATTTAGCAATATGTAATTGTCATTTGGTAACATGAATGGACTGGCGGATATTCCCTTCCATAGATTGTAATACTTAGCTATCTATTCTCCACAGTCAACATTTAAGTATGCCCTTCTGTTTAACAGATAGGCTTGACGCTCCTCACCAGTGGTTATTTCCGTTGATCACAATAATAATAAGTGACAGCAACATGTGTCTTGTTCTAAAATTATTATATTTATGAGTAGACCAAAAATATTGTGTATGCCCCTGCATTGACTGATTTGGGA